>NW_026623504.1:573892-612201 GCF_030028575.1 Malurus melanocephalus
CCGGCCGGGCCCGCCGGTGCCGCGGCTCGGGGCGGTGCGGGCGGGCCCGGCGGCGGAGGGGCCGCGCGGGCGGGCAGAAAATGGCGGAACACAAGATGTCGGCCGCGCCGGCGGGGCGGGGAGGCCGCGGCTCGGGGCCGGGGGGACGGCGTTATCCCGGCCGGCACGGGGTTATTCTCGCCGGGACGGCCTTATCCCCGCGGCTTCGCCTCCTCCCGGCCCGCAGCGCCGCGGGACAGCCGCTCCTTTGTCCCCGCGCTCCCTCCGCCGCCTCCCCCCGCCCCGGCGGCACCGCGGGCGCGCCCGCGCCGGGCACGCGCGGGAGGGAGGGAGGGAAGGAGGGAGGGAGGGAAAGAWGCGCCGGGAGCCGCCGGGAWGCGCCGGGCACCGCCAGCCCCGGCCCTTGGGCAGCCACCGCCGCCTCTGCCCGTCATTTTTACCWCGGGAAGTTTTGTCGGTGCAAAGCGTAGATGTAAATTTTTTCTTCTATTCTGTTCTTTTACCCACTGTTTTGTATTGAGAACCTTTATCGCGTTTCAGGCAGCGAGACAAAATCTCGTTCGCTGGTTTTGTCTGTGGCGTTTTAAATGGGTTTAGGGTGTTAAGTTGTCGTGGTGCTTTCTAGGTGGACACAATAAAGGACTTTAAAATGGATATGCTGGTTTTTCATACCCAGTCTGTTCTCTGCCAAGGGTCTGTGTTAAGCTGCACGTTATTCTGTTAATTGGGTTTTTCTAATTAAGATTTCTGCRCAAGCAGGATGTTTCTCATTGCGTTTCTGTCAACGTTGTGTTGCTGCATTAAAATTAGGGGGAARAATTGAAACAGTGAGGTGTCATCARGGGAGGATAATTCTTCTTCAACTTGAATATTAAGAAATTAAATGATTATACAACATCTGGTTTGTATTTTTCAACGGCRTAGAAGTTTATTGTTACACTGCTCTTTTTCTGAGCCTGGTCCTTTTGGTTTAATACAAATCTCATATGAAGCTTGTGAACATCCAAAACACCAGCAGTGCATGATGTGTTTTCCTTTGGAGCATGTAAACATGATGTAAATTATTTAGAARGAATGCACTGTTTAAAAGGGGAGAATAAGGGCTGGCCATGCAATTAGGCTTCATGTGAAAATACATCACCTGAATGYACTGGGAATAAAGGTGTGTGTAAACTGGGGAGATGCTTAATGCAGGACCACATAAAATGCATTCCTAAAGCTACATTAATGAAGGGCATGTGTTTAAGCTGTAACTGGCGAGTTGTAATTGGCATTCATAGATGTCTTGTTTATGTTATACACATTTTAAATTCKGCAACAATGCCTGGAAGCCAGAGTAGGGACTGGGAGTTTCCTTGTCCCTCTGGGAACACGAATGACACCCTGTTTTTCCTGGGAAGGGTAGAAATGCTGAAGCATTGGTTTACTGAAGATATTTACTGAAGATACTTACAGTTGGAGTGTTTTCTTAAACTTTCTCTAAAATTAAAATATTAAAGGGGGATTTTTGTAATACTTCTTTTATGAAGAATAAGCTAAGAACAGATCAGTTCTAAACTGGGAACTTTCACTAGTTTTTCAGTTGAGTGTTGCTATTACTTGTTCTTAGGTCATCCCAAACTGCCAGCCATTATCTTTGATTTTAAAAAATACCATGTGCAGAAGTGATTTACAGTCGTGTTCCTGCCTGTAGTCAGGTCAGAGATCCCTCCTTCTGCTCTAAAATTCATTGCTTGTCTCAGCTGAGCCCCATCTAAGGAAGAGCTTTGGCATAAAGAGCTGAACTAGGTTGAAATGAACCTCAGGCTCATTAGAAAGAGAACTGTTATTTTTCAGAAAAGCCAAACAGTTCCAGATATAGTCATATTTTAAAAATGTAGCTTTGAGAGACTGTTCTGGGAGTCTCAGTATAGGTTGCATGGAATATTTCATTTTGGGTTCTGATGATAATGTGCTCATTCCTGAGCCAAGATAGCATGCTGTAATTTAAAAAAAAAATCAATGAAAATATTAATGGGATATTGTAAAGTGCATATTTTATTGGCTGATGCTAATAAAGCATTTTCACTGTCTTTAAATACCCAGAGGAGAAGGGGAATTGAGAGGAAAAACCTGAGATGTTACAAGTTAGAGGAAGAGAGGAATGGATAAGTTTGGGATTGTGACAGGGTATGGAATTGTGCCTTTCTGCCTGATTTCTCCCCTTGCAAACCCGTGATTGGATCTGTCTGTGGTGGTGTGGGTGAGTTACACAGTGTACTACAGGAGGAAGCTGAGAAGAACCACAATTAATCACTGCACTGCATTTTTTTATTGCTGTTCCCAGTAACAAGATTTGCCTGCCTATGTGACATGTGAAACTGCATCATCTGTGCTGCTGCAACCTTTGAGCAAAAGCAGCTGGTTGGGGGGAGCCGTGGGCCTTGGCCCTGCTTCATTCTCCAGCAGCAGGAAGGGCTTTTCCTGCTCTCACTGCATTCYTTTAAGATCCCAAAGTTGAGATTAAAAAATAAACTTGTGATTGTATGGTTGATTTCAATCCGTCCTTTGTCTGCAGTGAGGGTTTGCAAGAACATTCTTCATAGGGTTGGTGCAGCTTTCAGTGGGATTGTTGCCTTTGTGTCATCATCCCTCTCTTTATAGGGCAAATCTGAGGGATTGCTGGCACTCCATGCACAGAAGGTGCCATCCCATAACTTTAGTTATTTTTCTAGTCCTGTTAACTACCAGGAAAATACTCTTTTTAGTGATAATTTGCTTTCCCAGCAGAAATTTAAATTCAAGTTACAGTCCTACTTTGTATTGAATTTTTCTGTGTACCACAATATGTAATCTAGTTGTGCATCTAATTATTTAATCTGAAAATAAGATATATTGAGAAGGAAAAAAAGTCTTGCATATTCTTCCTGTAATCTCAGATTTATATAAGTTAAAATAATTTTTCTTATCCTTTTACACTGAAAAAAATGATTATCTGATATAAAGGCTGTGGTCAGGAAATGTTAGTTATTGCCATAATTCTGAATGAGCTAAATGAGCCATTTATGGTCTAGAGCTGCATCCTATTTTGTACTAGGAAGGCTTCATTAGCTGCTGTGAGAATTTTGGATGGKTGTGGTGATCATTTAAGAGTCACAGAGCACTGCATTGAGGTTCTGGAGCTGCTCAGTGATCCTTACAATGCTGAAAGAGTTGGATTTTGGAGTGGAATTGGAACGGTGGCTTTTCCTTGCAACTGCCATCACTGGGCACCTTGGTTGGAGGAGCTCAGGAGTTTTGAGGTTCTGGCTCTTCTTCTTGGCCCCTTGATGCTTCCTTAGAGGTATCTCAGATTTTGGGTACTTGTTCCTACAGCTTGATTTGTTTCATTATTCACCTTCCCTGGCTGTGTTGGCTCTCGAGGTGTAAATCACTGCAGTGGGGTTGTCAAGTGTGTTTTACCACAGAGTAATTGGAATTTCCATCATAGTTTGGATTTAGATGCTGAGACCTAATGAATTCTTGTGGTAGGGTACTGATAACTTCTTTTATGAGATCCAGGAGAGCAAAACCAAGGTTGGTGTTACAAGAGGAAAGCACCATATTCTGGAGACTTACTCATGAAATATTATTAATCCCTGCTCGTTTTTGCACCACCCAGCTCATGTAGTTCTGAGCTCTGACTCTGTGGTCATTTCCCACAACTCCTGAAACTCCTTGTTTGCTCTATGATGCTGTCACTTTTTCTGGTTCTTGAATACCAGAGGGCAGGAAAGTACAAGATTTTAGTCTTGTGCAACAGAGGGTTTTTTTAGGCTGGAGATTTTTCACCTGTGAAAGCCTTGAGCTCTGTGTGATCCTTTGGGTGCTTCTGTGGAGCATATGGAGCTCACATGGAGCTGGGAGCTTGTGWAAAGTCCTTTGGGTTGCAGGAGGTTGCAAAATAATTCAGAATCTCCAYGCTTCAGTGTTCAGTAGCAATGCAAATAACATGTTGGAATGCTGGTTTTATCCTTCTCCCTTGTGTTTTATGGCAGCATTCTGTCACATGATTCATGGTTTCTTCTGCTCTGGAAGTGAATTTGTGTAGCTCTACCTTGTCAGAGAGATTCAGCATTCTTAATTAAATTTACATGTTAAAATTTGCTTTGAAGTGTCTCATATATCCAAATTTTGAAAGAATTGGAAAAATTGATACTCCAAATTCAGTTCTCCACTTTCTACATTATAGCTCCACACATCCAGAATCACCAGTCTTGATAATTAGTTATCAGGAGCAGAGCAGAGGTGACTGCTCTGTGCACAATTGCTAATATTTCTGGTTATGCTAAAGTAAAAAAATATAAACCAAAATAATAAAGTGAATTGTATGAAGTATTGCTTATGTTTTTCTTGAATTTGTGGGTAAATACGTCTCTGTTTTTGTCAGTGTAACACATCAATCCAGTAAAGCTGTTCAACACAAGAACATTGTTAAACATAAATTCTCATTTCTGTTTTATTGCAGTTATTTGTGAATGAATTTGGCTGAATATGGATCCAGGTGGYGGAAGTCTTGGATTGCAAACACAAGAATCCAAAATGCCTCACACTATGATCATGCAGGATTTTGGTAAACATTTTAACTATTAAAAATAATGAGCAAAATACAGGAGATGACCTTTTCAGGTTATGGGAGGGACCATGTCTTTAGATGAAGATATTTGCATTTGAAGTCCAATACTGAATAATGTTAGCTATTTTTTTTTTCATCCTGATAAGTACCATTTTCGTGAGTGTTTTCATTAAGATTAAAACTGCTGTTTATGTGTGTGTTAAAATAGTTCACCGTGCATTCTTTGTTATGTCTAGAAAAGTAGTCTGCAAATATGACTGGCCAGTCCAGTCTGTTAATGAAAACCAGGTTTCTACCTCCAGCCATTCTTTGTGATGTGGCAAGTTGTTGGAAGTTTTAGTGTCATTATTGTGTACAACTGAGTGTTTATTTTTAACAAGGCCCATGCAGTCCAAAGGATGAGGCCTCCTACTGTAGCAGCAATTAATGGTTTGTTACCACACTTCCAGTGTCACGCAAGAATTTCATGAAGGTTCACATTGCTGCTGCAATGAAATGTTTTCTAACTTGGAATTTTAAAAAAAGAGGATAAACTGTAAACTGGCTCTTAGTTTTCAACAGATCCTAGGTTTGGGACAAAGTCTACATTATGTCTTGAAGTGATATGTTTTGTTTGTTAATTTGTACAAGACAGGCTGCTTTGGATAGTGTTTATCAGGTGAAATGCAAAATGTGGATGTTGAGAAGTAACAGATTTTTACGTCTGTGTTTAACTTGTTTATGATAACCCATTCCTTGGATAAACCAGTTGCCGGTGCAATAATTAACATTTTTCTCTTGGTTCATCATTGTTCCCCAGTGGCTGGGATGGCTGGCACYGCTCACATCGATGGAGACCACATTGTTGTGTCAGTCCCCGAAGCTGTGCTGGTTTCTGACGTGGTCACAGATGATGGGATAACTCTGGATCATGGCTTGGCAGCCGAGGTGGTGCAGGGCCCCGACATCATCACGGAGACGGACGTSGTCACGGAGAGCGTCATCGTTCCCGACTCCGTGTTGGAGGCTGACGTTGCCATCGAAGAGGCTTTGGACACCAGTGACCACGTTTTGACTTCTGACCTGATCACGGAGACCGTGCGGGTTCCCGAGCAGGTGTTTGTGGCTGACCTTGTGGCGGGCCCTGAGGGACACCTGGAGCACGTGGTGCAGGACTCGGTGGCCGGGGCTGACTCGCCCACCATGGTGTCAGAGGAGGTGCTGGTGACCAACTCGGATTCAGAAGCTGTCATCCAGACATCTGGGACTGTCCCTGGCTCCACTGTCACCATCAAAACCGAGGATGATGACGATGGCAAGAGCACATCTGAAGATTACCTGATGATATCTTGTAAGTTCCACAGAGGGAGATGGAGCCACAAGTGCTCTGGTGGGGAGAAGTTCCTGTAACTGGACTCTTGGGGCTGGTGCCCAGTTCATTCCTGGTGTCTGGATTTGGGAATTTTGGTGCAAACTCACTGATACAGCAAGAAAGAGAAGGACATTGATGCTGCTGAGTGAGTGAGAGTGCATATTCGTGTTTCTGAAACTAGTTATTCCAGGCAATTAAGGAAAAACACCTTGGAAAGTTAAACATTCCATTTATTTTGAATATACTACTTTTTTTCTAAAAAACACTGCAGGTATTTTGCGATATTGTGCAAAATTTTCATGTGAAAGTAACATGTTGGGCCTAATCAGGAGAATCCACAAWGAAACAGCTGATCCCTAACTCAAAGTTTTCTCAGTGTGTCCACAAAATAAGGTTTGTTTAGCGTGTTRAAAATTACAATAGGTATTTCATTGTCTGTTGTGCTGCTGTGGGCTGAACTTGGCAATAAGGGGTTGTGTGCATTAATGGATTGGCTCATTAACACATTCCAGTTCCCACACAGCATCCAGCTCCAGATGATCCTGTTGAAAAGTAGCTGAAGTTGGCTGCTGAAAGGATCTTGGGTACTTTATGTTTCTTCAGTGATTAAATTATACCCAAGGTACCAATTGTTATTTGATAAAATGTATGGTAGCTAATGTAAAATTCTTGACTTCTCCAAATCACTTACTGAAACGTGAGTAGGTCAAAATAGGTTTTATTTAGTCAGAAGAAATATGTTATAARAAGTCAATGCCAAGTGTGTCGAAGTGTCAGTCTGTTCACAACAAGCTGCATTTATTAAAAATTTCATGACAGAGGACAYGACTGATTTGTGATTGTAATGATGTCACTCTCTTACAACATTTATGTCCCTTATACAAAATATATTTTGATAGTTATTTTCATTCAGTATAGGATGAACAACAGTGATTTTTAAAGCTTTCTATCATTACTATGTTTCTAACAGAAGTCAAAAAGAGGGGTTTTTTTGAACAAGAACTTCAGAAATAGTCTAAAAAGCAAATTAGACCTGCAACAAAAAAAAAATCCTGTGTGTTTTTGTAGCTAAAGGAACACCATTTTTACAGTCAGTTGTTTCACTGAACAAATYCCTCCTTTCTGGCAGAGTACTTGGGATGAGTTTATTCCATAACTGGCTATTTCCCTTGTCATTGTAAGTACAGTCATCTTTGGGATTTCTTCTGAGACAGATGAGTGGGATTGATGTTGAATATCCTGCACTCAGACCAGAGCAAATGAAGTTTTCAGTCACCTGATGGCCCCACGTGTGTCTGACACATTCATGGTTCTGTCAGGTGTTCTCCAGCCTGCCTTTCACAATGTTTCAAAGCCACTTTGAGACCTAGTTTTCAGCAAATTAAATTTTTATAGATGTATAATCGTGATGTGCCTGAATAGTCACAGTTGGAATCTACATTATTCATCTAGGATTTTGTTTTAAGTAATCATTCAGATAAATTAAGGCAATCATAGAATCATTTAGGTTGGGAAGGAGCTGGAAGATYATTGAGTTTAATCATTCTGCCAACGCTGGCAGGGCCACCACTGACCATGTCCCCAAGGGTTAAATCAACATGGCTTTTGAATGCCACCACTGCCCTGGGCAGTGGCAGGGYTGGACAGCCCTTTCAGGGAAGGAATTTCTCCCAGTATCCAACCTGAGCCTCCCCTGGCCCAGCCTGAGGCCGTTCCCTCTCCTCCTGTTCCCTGGGAGCAGAGCCTGACCCCACCCTGGCTCCTGTCAGGAGTTGTGCAGAGCCACAAGGTCCCCCTGATCCCCTTTTCTCCAGGCTGAGCCCCTTTCCCAGCTCCCTCAGCCTCTCCTGGGGCTCCAGACCCTTCCCTGGACTCACTCCAGCCCCTCCATGTCCTTGTCAGGAGAGTCCCAGAGCTGCCCCCAGGGCTGGAGGTCCCCAGGGTTTTGTGCCTGTTCACACCATGACTGGGTCAGCTCAGGTGCCAGTGGCCTCTTGCCCTCCTGAGCATCCCTGGACTCATGTCCAGCTGCTGTCACCAGCACCCCCAGGGCCTTTCTTGGCTTTCCAGCCTCTCTACCCCAGCCTGGAGCTTTCCACGGGAATGCTGTGACCCCAGGGCACCTGAGAATCCCACACGATTGGCCTCAGCCCATGGATCCAGCCTGTCCAGACTCCCYTGCAGATCTTCCCACCCTCCAGCATCAACACTCCCCCAATCCAGTGTCATCTCCAAAGCTGATCCCCTCATCTGCATCACTGATAAAAATGAGCTCTGTTGTATTTCCTGTGTTYTGAGCCTGTGTTGTGCTGGGGATGCCAGCCTGGCCCTGTAAAGTGTCTGCTGGTATGTTTTTGTCATCAGAAATGAGCCATTCTGATGCAGTGTTTAATTTTTTTACTGTTTAAATACTGCCCTTGATTTTGTTTTGTTTGTGGAGATAACGTGTTATGCAGAGTAGATAAAGGCTTCAATTTATCAAGCAGGTCAAAATTCTTTTTATTTATTTACATTTTTCCGACTGTCTGATGTTGTAAATATTGTAGAAAGTGAATTTTACAGTCTTTCGTTTGGGGTGTATATATAGGACTGTTGAACAGTTTTATAATGTAAATCACACCAAAGTGATAAGAATTTCAAAGGACTTAGCTGTCTTTTAATGAAACTTAGCATCTAMAAATGAGAGACTTTACATAAAATACCAGATATGCCCTTAGGAAATACCACAAGTTGTTCTGTGGAATACATTTGGGAACTACCAGAATGCTACATTTTCGGATATGGAACTGACTGTGGAATTTTAATTTCCCTTGTGCTTGTTGGGAGTTACAACTTAAATGATAGRACCTCAGAATGGGTTGGGTTAGGATGGGACTTCACTGAAAGGTGATTTTTCACCATTTTGAGGTGACATTCCCATGTAGGTACTTTATAAACTTGTGGTAATTACATTTTTTGTGTAAATACTATTTGGACAACACTTAAGTTCATCTTGATAGTCGTGTGTCTGTGTATGATGTTTTGATTGGAATTTTTCATTGGAAGATTATCTCCACTCTGCAGATAAATTCAGCTTTTTAAACACAGGACTTAAAAAATCTATTTTTGATCCGTTCACAAGATGAATACCACAGGGTGTTCACGGCCTTTGCTTTAAACCATCAGAACACCTTSATCAAAAGGAAATGACCCCAAAACGCGGTGGTGGGCCCCCGAACCCTTCAGAGAGTGAGATGGCAGCTGGAGAGCAGCACACCCCGTGGTGCAGGGGCAGTGGGCAGTGCAGCTGAAGCCTCCCCTCTTTTGTTTTTCAGGTTTGCGATATTCAGACCCACAGCGGGTTGCCAGCCCCCGCTCCGCGTGCCGGCCCCATGCACTATTCTGGTGACCTCAAAGCCACCACTGACCCACACTGGAGCTGGCCCGGGGGTAAGGTACTGTGCCACCAACACCTCCTTTCTAGTGTCTTACASTGTTGCCTCATTTGCTAAACATTTTAGGATTCCAACTCCTCTATTTGAACCTATGGGACTTAAGTAGATCAGACCTTAGAAAAACCCGGAGAATTGTCAAAGCATGGGACTTATCTTGCCCTCGTGTTGCTCCTCTGGTGGCTGTGGTATCACCAGCATAGTGCATGTGAGGCATCACATGGATTGGGAGCTGGCAATCCACGGTGAATCTGGACATCACACACCTGAAAACAGCCAAGCCAGGTAAGTGTAACACTGGGAGCGTGCTGAGTTTTCCTTTAAAGCTTCTTTACTCAGGAGGATTCAGCATCTATTTATGAAGGGTCTCTGTTGTGTTTTTTTTCAGTTAATTTGAAGGGATGAGATAATAACATATAGTGCTTCTGGTGGATGAGTCAGAACTGGAAGACACTTTGATATTCCATTGACAGAAAGGAAGCATTCYCTGTTCCCATGAGCTATCCTTGGGAAAAAAAGCTCTGATGGGTTAGCAGTGATTGAAGGCACTTTACGTAGACAATAGGATATTTTCATGAGCTGTTTTAAAAAGCAATAATATTTTGTAACCTGACAAAGATTGCTTGTCCTGCTGTGTTTTCTCTAACCKAAATCTGCTTAAAAGATAGATGGAAACTGTGAGATCACTTCATATAAGACAGCAATTTAGGTGCAAGCAATTGCCAATTCACTGTGTTTTGTTGTATTTGAAACAAAAAGCAACATCTTAACACTCTATGAGTGTTAGATATTGGTATCATTTTCTCAGCCCAGTTGATATTTTCCAAATTTTGCTGTATTATTCTTCTGCTTTTTTGGAAAAGTGATCCCAGAGGCCTTCGATACACAGACTTCCTGATAGGTTTCCATTTTTTTAGGCTAAAATTGTAAAGACTGAATATCTTCAAAAACACACAGGATGGTGAATGGTGTGGAGGTAACCACAAATTTTAAAAATACTGTTGTAAGTTTGCCCCTCTAAAACAGGACTCCYTAGTACTTAAAGGATGTTGAAGATTTGGGGGCTTTGTATGAAAYGTTTAAAACACAATATGTGAGTGTACATGCTATATTCATGGTTTAGGGGTTTTTTTGCTGGAAACATTCTTACAAAAATTGAAAAATTCCTCATTTTTTTCCTTTATGTAATGTTYGTTGCATTGCAGTTGATGTCCTGTTAGCTATCAAAAATTGTGGGATTTTTTTCTTACATTATTCCACCAGCCCCATAGTGGTACAGAGTCACACAATATTAGTTAAATAGTTGGAAAATCTACCATAAAGAAAATTTTCTATTRCACATGTGATAGCTCCCCTGTTCAGCAGAAGTTGCTGTTGGTAAATAACCTCCCAGGACAGAAATACTCATTTCTGTTAAACTGGTAAYGTGTGACATTTATAATATTTATGAGTTTAGAAAAAGTCAATGTTGCTTGAGTTGCAGATTTGAAAAGAGCTTTTTTGCCACCTCCCAATTCTGAATTTATAGAGTTTATAAGCTTTGGAATACTCTTTTTGGCAGCATGTATAGAGCTGGGTATATAATCCCTCCTTGTACTGGGAGTTAGCTCCAGTCCTTCAAAAACTCAGACATGCAGTGAAAATGGTCACTGTATTAAATTCAACACATATTTATCACTTTGCAGAACATGGATAAGAAACCTTTATAAATGTTAAAAGCTTTGCAGGGAAAAAAAAAAAAAACAGTAATAAACCCCTGCTTAGTAAATGTATGGAAATACTTATTCCAAGATAAGGGTATTTTAGCATCTCCACTTTCCTCTCTTCTGACAATCCCATTCTGGCAGYGTAACAAATGTCAATTAGCAGATGCAGTGACACTCCCACAGTGGATATAAAGGCTGGGAATGACCTGGTGCTGGRAAACTCGAGTGTCAGAGGAATATTTTGGTTCTCTGTTAGTGCTTCCCTCAGGGTCTGTGCTCTGGCTGTTGCCAGTGTCCTGCAGGTAACACCAACATCACTCAGCACATGTCAGACTCTCACTCATTAAGGGCTTGATGTTCCTGGCAGCAATTTCAGTTGAGATTTAGGTTTTTTTTTAATTAAAAAACCCAAAACTATCTTCCTGAGGATTTTTTTTCCTGATCCATATTTGATACTTTTCAAAAATGCAATTAATCTCTTGGTTACAAAAAAACCACAAATCCTCCAAACAGCTAAACCACCATTTTTTAATGTTTTCCATGAAGGTTTCAGGTTATAGAGCCTGGTGCTGGTAACAGCAAGGTTGTGAGATTAATCCCTGTATGGATCATTCACTTCAGAGTTGGACTTGGTGATCCTTGTGGGTCCCTTCCAACTCAGAATATTAATATTCATCAAAATATAGACTACATCGAGGTTCTAAAAGGAAAACAAATATTTATTTGTACTTTCCTGCATTTTATCTAGTTCTGTCTTCAGTAAATTCTGTACTCACATGGTGCAGTCCAAGATGAGTGAACAGAAATGAGGTTTGCCAATGCTGGGAGCTGGGGAGGTGTCCCTGGAATCCTGTCTGTGAGTGGGAAGAGTTTAGTTTGGGATTGCTGAGGTGGATTCCCACCCCTCTGCTCCTTCCAGGCAGGCTCTGAGCACCTCCAGTGACTGCCCAGAGCATCAAAGTGTCTCCAGTTTAGCCCGGGCTGGAGCCTCAGGGGGTTAAAGCAGCTCTTGGGAGCAGCCACCAGTGCCCTGGGGGCAGGAAACTGGGATGGGACTGGGGACCACTGCAGCCATCCCAGGTAATCCCTTTCCCAGGAATCAGAGCCCTTGGCATCTATGTGAAGTCAGGAAGCTCTGCTGTCACTTCAGTGTTTATTTTAATGAGGTTATTTTTGCTTAGTGCACACATATTTTAATGTTACATGTGCAGTAAGTTGCTGTTTCCCTGGAATGTGTTTCATTCAGATTTTRTCTAYRTTTTGTGGAATTCTCCTCTATTTAGAGGACTGCARTGGGTGTTTGTACAACATTGCACAGGTTTGTGTTGACCATCTGCACAGGAGCTAAATTTGTCCTCCACGAGAAGTGTGTTGGTACATGTGTCAGAGAGATGCTGAGTTCAGTGCCCTCTRTGTTGGCAATTTGAAGTGTATCGTGGACATCTCTGTGAATGCCCTTTTAACCTTTGCTTTTAACAGTTGAATGTATTTTTTTTAATTAAATGAACATTTTGAATGTATAGASCAAATAATCAGTGAGTGAGTTGTGTAAAGAATGAGAAGTCAATCATCTCTCACTATAGTATTTGGATTTATTGTCACTGCATCTTTTAATCAGCTGTACATTATGCATTGATCTTCATTAATGTTTTCAAGTGGATAAAGTGGATGAAATCATAATTTCTTTTCGGGAGAAGACACAGTCAGATTTTTGATGCACACTTCTTTAGCTGGGGATTTACTCCAAGTCATCAAGAATCTCAGCTACTAAATTTTAGTCACCAGTATATTAGTGAAACTTTTGAGAACTCTTAGACTGAAACAGGCAATTCTGAGTTAATTTTAAACACTTTTGTATAGCTTTTTTATTTAAATTACTGACACATTTTTGCTTTGTAAGAGTAATAGTTTCAGCCATAACCAGTTACCTCATTCCTTTTGATGACAAGCTCCCTCTTGTGTCCTTCATTCTGTAATTCCTGCTGTGTTTCCTGAGTTACAATAATACTGAACTTCAATTTCTGGAATCTCTTTTTAAGTTTCTTGAGATGAGCTGCTTTAAAAGGCCACTTATGAATACAAACCTTTCCTGTGCATGGGGAGAATAGTGGAGAAAATCATGCTACTGATTACTTTGACTTCTAAAAATGTGTTTGAACCTCATTATTATTCTCTTCTCTTTGCAGTAGATGATGTTGGAGAGAAATTGGACCATATAGGAAGCACTCCCTTGAAGATCAGTACCGAGGTGGCAAATGATGATGTTGCTAAAGATGATGGCTTTGGTTCAGAAGTTATCAAAGTGTACATATTTAAAGCTGAAGCTGAAGAYGATGTCGAAATAGGTACCTTGAAATCCTGTTTATTCTTCTGGGTTTTTGTTTGTTGTTAATTCCATGTTATCCAGTGACTGGAGTATTTTGTAGAACGTGACATTTGTGGAGCTGCCCAGATGCAGTGAATGCTGGGTGTGGATTAGTCTCGAGTTCTTTTTTTATTAGCAGGGCTATTTTCAGGCAGCCAGAGCCCAAATGTAGAAGTGTTTGTGTGTCTGCAGCTGTTTTTTCAGCTGCTGCTCTTCTSTGACTTTGCAAGACTGTGTCAGCACAGCAGAGCTTCTGGAGTGGATCCCTCTGGTTGGTGGCAGCCTTTGGTGGCCTTGGCACAGAGAGGGGAGGATTCCTGGGATTGTAGGGGAACCAGGGGACTCAGAAATGCTCTGCAGTTCCCTTTCCCCATGGATAGACCAGCACTGCCAGTGCAGTGAGGGGATGCACAGCTCACCTGGATCATTCTCCTGTCCCCAAAATACAATTCAGACTTGAATTTATCAGGACACACCCAGAGATCTTTTTGCTCATCTCTTCCAGAGTATCAAACTTGCATGATTTTATGACAGACTTGGATGTAAAAACATTTAATTGGAATTTTAKGAAAAGCAGTTTTGTTGTAAATGAGAAAAAAATACTTAACTGTGAAATTAATCTTACCAGTGGCTTTGTTCACCTTGACTTAATGTGTGTAACYTCTTTTTGTTGAAGGTGGGACAGAAATTGTCACCGAGAGTGATTTTCACAATGGCCATTCTGTAGCTGGAGTCATCGAACAAGGAGGGGTTGGGAGAATGCAACGAGAAAAAATGGTTTACATGGCTGTTAAGGACTCYTCTCAGGAAGATGAAGATATTAGTAAGAATGATAAGATACTTTTTTTGTTTCTCATGCTGTTTGTACACCAATATGACCATCGTTCACATGGACATTTTTATTTTTTTCTGAAASATACTTGAGCCTCAAGTAGCAGAAAACTAAACTCACCTTCCCTAAAAATAAAAAGCATGCTATAATTATTTTAAAGTGATGTGATAGTGTACTTTGTGCATAGTGTGCAATCATTTCATTATTTACATTAAATTTAACATGTCCATGGATGAAGTTAATGAGGTTAGTCAAACTTCTTATTTTTCTATTTTTCTACTGTGACTTAAAGCAGCTTTCTGACAAAGTGGCARATGTCATCAGTTGCAAGTTTATGAGTTTGTGTATTGGAAACTTTGTGGGATTTGTTTTGGATTGGAATTGTTGATACATGTTTTCTCTCTTTAAGGAATGTCTGAATAAGCAATGATCCCCTAAATRCCAAAGGAAGAGAATTAATTTATAATGGGTATCAGAGTGAAAGCAAATTAAATGAAGGAAAAGTTACTACAGGCAGAATGAAACTAAAGATTTATTCTCCTCCCTTAATCCAGGCTGTGCTGAAATAGCAGATGAAGTTTATATGGAAGTTATTGTAGGGGAAGAAGAAGCCACATCCCTTCCAGACACCCAGCTGGAGGACTCTGGCGTCAATAAAACGTTTGTCCCCGTTGCTTGGGCTGCTGCTTACGGTAGGAACCYGTGCTTCTTTCCTGAAAATCTCTGCCATTATTTGCTCCCTCATCCAGCTGCCAGAATCTCTGGGATGACCTCACCTTGTTCTTGGGGTTTGGAAGCAGCTCTTGAGTTCTGCCATCTAATGATTGCTGTGTGTTGAGTTCCATGGACTAGAAAAGAAAGCTTGTTAGGAGAATTTTTATTTTGTTTCTGATCCCAGCTTGGATGTACAGATTGTGTGGGGTTTGATGCTTAATGYGGAACAGTCTTAAGTATCTTACATTAGCTAGGAAGAAGGGGAAAGACTGTAAAAAGGGAATAGTAGGAATAAATGTGTAAACATGTTCCTAATAATTTCAGTTTATCTACATGTCTTAAGCCTGTTAGTCCTTCAGGTGAGAAACAAAAAGGAAAAAGGTGATTTRTCTTCAAATAGTGGAAATGTCTTAGGATATATTGTGAATTCTGTCTATTSTTTTGTATTATTTCCTTGGATTTTGGTGTGTTAAATGTTTGTTACGAGGGTGCCAAGTTATCCATAGTTTCTGTTACAATTAATTAGTCAAATTAGTGAAAATTCCTTTGTGTGGTAATGAGAGCCCAAGAGYTGAGCTGGTAAAGTGGTTCAGAACCACAGAGCTTTGGCACATAACAGCAAATACTTCCAGTGCAAAATGAGGAATGTGCTCCTGAGGGATTCCCTGTACCTCTCCCAGAACTCCATTGTGCTGAGAGGTTGATAAGGGCCAAGTCCCTTTATCTGCCTGGTTCTCCTCCAGAAAGATAACGTGCTTCCATCTCAGGAGCAAATGCTGCATTTCAGATAATCTCTGCAGYGGTATCTGAGGGGATGGATGAGGTTAAGAGTTTGCAGAAACAAGCATATTAATAATGAAAAGCAGGAGAGCCAGCAGGGTAAACATGCAAACACAGATGGGGTGGATATCAACTCCTCCCAGAGATGGGATTTTGTCTCCTGAGGCTCATGATTACACAGTGCTGAGCTCCACATCTCCACTTGGATGGTGTTAATGTGGTGCTTATTAGCTAGGTTAGTTTCCTCTCATAATCAGGCTTTCAAAAGCATAATCTTTAAAAATAATACTGTTTTTTAATGACTAAAATACCATTTTCTGCAGGAGATGAAAGAAGGCTTCCCCGAAGATACGAAGATGGTCAAGCGGCAGGTGAGAGYTTTTAACAGCATTAAAACTAAGACTAGTTTGAAAAAATAGGCATTTCTGTGTCAGTGCTTCTAATCAGAGAATGCAAAGAATGAGCCATAAATTAGATACTGAAGGACTCCCCAGTCTTTCTCTACTATTTTGAATTAAAACAATTCTGGATGCCTGAAGGCCTTTGGAGGGGTGGGGAAGTTGGGAGGCACTGCCAAGTTTTTAATGTAGWTTTGCAGACAGATAATGCAGTTGTTAAGAAGTAAAAACAAGTTAAATAAAAATCAAGGAATATATTTAGAAAACAATCAGTGTTTAAACAATCATACTCTTGATTTYTGCCAGGAAAGATAGATAGTGGTTCATATTAGGACACTTCTTTTTAATGTATATTGCTGATAGAGAAATGGGCAGTGCTTGTTTTTAAAAAGTAGATAATGCTACTTTGCAATTCCAGTCATCAGTCCCAAAGAAACAARTTATTTAAGGTTTTTTATGGTGTCTAATTTTTGTTTCTAGGAAATAACTTGGATACACGATTAGAAAACAAAAACGGTAATGCAACACAGTACCTGCAGATTTGTGATAGCATTAGCACTAATAGAGTGCTCAAACAAAAAACCAAGAAAAGGAGGAGAGGAGAGGCCAGGCAATGGCAAACAGGTAAACACTGGATGGTTACGGTATTGTCATGGAGTGCCACTTGCTCCTGTCCTATTCCTTTTCTCTTGTTTAAGCTGATGCAGAATTAAAAGCTATAAATGATGATTTGCRTATTTCCTGTGTCCTTCCCCCCTCCAGTTCTGTGCCTAGAAAATGTGACATTTTGCTATTCAGAGTCAGTATGCTCAGGGCTGATGCAATTCATTGGAATGTTGCGAGCTATTAAAAAGTACCCATGGCTATATTCAGTGCACATGTGATATTCCTGATCTGTTTGAGCAGTTTCTAAAACAGAACTATATAAACTATAGGTGCTGTGGATTGGTTGTTTTTAAACTACTGAGCCATTCTCTCTCTGCTGCAAGTGTAAGTGCATGAATCTGAACAGCACTTGGCTGATTTAAAGCTTCTTCATCAGTAAATGTGTTTCCTTCATAACTTGTTTTTGTTTGTTTAAAAACAGCTGTTATAATAGGTCCTGATGGACAGCCCTTAACAGTTTACCCTTGTCATATTTGTGGGAAAAAATTTAAATCCAGAGGATTCTTGAAAAGGCATATGAAGAACCATCCCGATCATATGATCAAGAAGAAATACCAGTGTACAGACTGTGACTTTACAACTAACAAAAAAGTAAGTTTCCACAATCATCTGGAAAGCCATAAACTTATAAATAAAGTTGATAAAACGCACGAGTTTACAGAGTACACRAGAAGATACAGAGAGGCGAGCCCGTTGAGTTCCAATAAACTCATCCTGAGGGACAAGGAGCCCAAGCTCCACAAGTGCAAATATTGTGACTATGAGACTGCAGAGCAGGGGCTGCTCAACAGGCACCTGCTGGCAGTCCATAGCAAGAACTTCCCTCATGTGTGCGTGGAGTGCGGGAAGGGCTTCCGCCACCCCTCGGAGCTGAAAAAGCACATGAGGACCCACACGGGGGAAAAGCCATACCAGTGTCAGCACTGCGTGTTCAGGTGCGCTGACCAGTCCAACCTGAAAACTCACATCAAAACCAAACACGGCACCGAGCTGCCCTTTAAGTGTGAGCACTGTCCCCAGGCCTTCGCCGACGAGAAGGAGCTGCAGCAGCACACCGAGCTCTTCCAAGGGCATAAGACTCACCAGTGTCCCCACTGTGACCACAAGAGCACCAACTCGAGCGACCTGAAGCGCCACATCATTTCTGTTCACACCAAGGATTTTCCCCACAAGTGCGAGGTGTGCGAGAAAGGCTTCCACCGGCCCTCGGAGCTCAAAAAGCATAGCGAGACCCACAAAGGGAAAAAGATCCACCAGTGTAGGCACTGTGAGTTCAAAACATCCGATCCTTTTGTGCTCAGTGGGCACATCCTCTCCGTTCACACCAAGGACCTGCCTTTCAAATGCAAAAGGTGTAAAAGGGGCTTCAGGCAGCAGAATGAACTGAAGAAGCACATGAAGACCCACAGCGGCAGGAAGGTGTACCAGTGCCAGTACTGTGAGTACAGCACCACGGACGCGTCGGGCTTTAAGCGCCACGTCATCTCCATCCACACCAAAGACTACCCCCACAGGTGTGAGTACTGCAAAAAGGGTTTCCGCCGGCCCTCGGAGAAAAATCAGCACATCATGAGGCACCACAAAGAGGCCGTAATGTGATAGGTGAGCTCCAGGGGGAAGCGCTTTAGAAACTGTGATCCACTCATTGGGGAAAATAATAAATCTCACGAACTGTTTCTCCTGGTTTCAAAGCTTGATATTAAACCATAACTTTACATTCTTTGTATTAAAAGTCTTAAAAAAAAAAGTATTAGGGTTGGCAGGGGAATCTCATAGCCCTATGATTGTTGCTTATCAGGACCTAAAGAGCACTATAGAATGCAGAGGATGGATGAATGTCTTAAATTTGCAGGAAGATGGATGAATGTCTCCAAGTGAACAGTATTGGTCATTRCTGAGTCTAAAAGACAGGGCTGAGCTGGTTGTGTGACCCATTCTGTCAGTCCCAGCGTGTGTCTGCGGTGTGGAAACAGWTCCCTGGTGGGGTGAGCTGCAGAGGGTTTGCAAAAGAGCCCACTCTTCACTTCTTGTGCAGTTTGGAGCGGGGAGTTGTAGTCAGACACTTCATCACAACGTTTTAACTTGTGCCTAGAAATTCAATACCAGAACTGGCGAAATTGGGGGTGTGGGGGGGTGWCCCTTGTTTGGTTTGGGTTTGGTTTGTTTTTTTTAAAACATTTCATAGGGAAACTTTTTGGTTTCCTTTATTAGTTTAGGTCCAAGAAGCATTTTTTTACTGGTTTTCAAAGCTGCTAACCTATTTTATTGCAGGATATGATGTTTAAAATAGAGCATTATGTTATGGTCTCAGAGGTGGTGTTCTGGTGCTAGGGTTAAAGATGTATATGTATATAATTTCCCTTTTTTTATCTGAAACTACAGTTGAATGTTGTTCAGTATGACACATATAACAAAATTAATTTGAATTTGACTCTTTTTTTTAAAGGATAAAATGGATGCAGCTCATGGTGTTGTGGCTCAACACTAATTTTTTTCCTTGCTACTTTAAAGTCTTCTCTAAAAAGAGTATTAAAAACAGTTGAAAACTGTAGGGGTTTTTTAATGAAAATTCAAAGTACTTAGAGGTTCTTTAGGGCAGTGTTCTTAACAGGTATGACAGTTACTGTCCTACCTCCTAATATAAAATTTTCCATATAGACATAAAATTGCACCTTTTAATCGATTCTTTTAAAAAAAGATCTTTACCATGCTATAGACATGCATTTTCAATCTGTAAGAAAGTATATATGCAGTATTTAACCAGAAAAATCTGCTGCCACTAGAGTTTGAAGGTGGATCTTGAGTTTACAGTGTATACATTTAAAATATGCATCCCTTTAAAAATGCTTTGTGTTAGCATGCTGCAAATCCAATGGCGCTTATATAACGAGCTGGTCTAGGGCTATTTAATGAAAAACCTGGTCATAAATGTTATGCATATAATGTGTATTTTTTTCTTTTTTTAGTTGCTTCATGTTTGCACACAGCTGTTCACATGAGAAATTGTAACTTCATGCTATATTGTGGCTTTGTGTTCCAGATAATGTTCATATTTTGTTTTTGCACCAGATGAGAATCAGTTCCTTGAGAATAAATTTTTTTTATATTTCTAAAACTTCAAAAAGTTAAAATTTGGGAAATCTCTTAGACAAATAAGTGTTTTATGTGGCTGTAAAAAATGATGTACACGCTGTAAAATAAGATTGTCACTGTTCTGTGGGATTATTATTTCTAAATGTGTTACTCATCGTAACGGGCATACAATAAAATGCATCTCTTGCACTCCAGATTTTTTGGAGTTTCCTTTTCATTTATGATGTTTAGGAAAGTCTCATTCTCTGTAAACTTGCTTGGTATTTTTAATTGCATTATTCTCTAATTAATATGTAATCACATTCCAAGTAAACAGGTTACTGCAGATCTCTTTATCAGAYTGTCGAGGGGAGAACATTGGGTTTGATTTAACCCTTTAAACTTACAGGTAATGTATTTCTGTTTATYTTTCTTATTTCTAAAATAATTACCAAATATGATACTGACATTCCTTTGAATTTTTTTCCTTTAAGAGAACAAAAAACTTCTCACATATTTTGGGAAAACACAGGTAGGTTTTATCTTTTTATCTGTGTAATAGAACACTTGCAGAATGAAATGCTAAAAACATTGCTATCCTAAATTCCTTCTCTTTTTAGAATACTTGAATTACAACATCAGTAATAGATTAAAAAGTTGAAGAAGAATATCTGCTATTAAATCAACCCTTCATCGAGGACTTCTAACAGGCTTTGAGCCTCTGAACTCGCAGGTTTTGCACAAAAAACAGARAATAAGCAGACAGGAATGAATTCATCTGGGTTTTGTTGCTGCTTTTCCTTGCATGCCCAGCACTCAGAAARGAAAATCTCAGTGATTTAAAGTTGTGGATTTCTCAYAGTGTCAATGCYTTGTTCCTGAGTGTCRTATTGAATACATGAACCAAARGAGTTTCTTCATAGCAGCTGAAGAWGATCCCTGGGACTCTGCCCATRGCTGTGCTGGCTCATTTTCCACCCTAYAAATGGATCAAATAATCAGGTAATCATTCTGTATCCAAGCAGGAGGGCAGTTGCTGTTCTTGACATAAGATTTTTACTAGAAGGTGGTGTTTAAAATCTTCTGAAATGCTAGGATAGAGTGTCACCTGAATCCTCAGCAGTTTGAGGGACAGTTCCTAAATCCCTCTCGGTGCCCTTTCCCAATAAATATTTAAGAGCTGTGACAGGTCAGGGCTGCTTGAGCAAGCAGAGCCTCCCAAACGTGTGCAGGGCTTGCTCTGAAATGTCAGATTTGTTTGGTGCAACTTTTWACTGGGCTGACAGACAGGTGCAGTCAAACGTGATTCATGTCCTCATCATTATCTGTGTTTTTCTTTCCTCAGGTTTCAACTGACCACGATTAAAGGTAATAAATGAGAGAGAAAACACGGAAGAGCAGCAGCAGAGTTCTGGAGGTAAAGGTGAGTTACTGGGTGTGGGCTGGTGGCTGCTGGAGTTGTCAGGGACTTCTCAACCAGGGCTKGCTTTGGCTTTTATTTTACAGCTGAGGCAGAGAAACTTCCACATTGCAGAAAGGTCAGTCATAAAAAAACAGATGATGATTTTCTCCTTTTCAGTGCAAAACAAGACTTTGCCTTCTGGCAGATAAAGACAGGGCAGAATGTATGTTGTTGTAATTATAAAAAGTAAATACTGTCTGACTTTTTTCTAATTTGTTCCTGAAAAAAAGTCAGTCAGGGTGGACCTACCTGAAATTGAGGTGGGAAATGAGCTAAAGTAAACTGCCTATAAGTGGCATTTACTGCTGAGTAAATGAGAAAATGTGTTTCTGTAAATTCCAGCAGAAACCACCTCAGGTAAATCAGTTCCAGTTCCACAGCAAAGAAGGGACAACTGAGCCTACAGTAACAGGTACTTTATGGTAAAAAATACTACCTTTGCTTTTTAGACACATATGGTTTGAAAACAAAACCAGCCCATAAACAAATGGCCATATGCTTTATCTTACTAGTATAACTCAGCTTTTTGACAACWTTTATTTCTTTGTGTTTTCTGTGAGTACACAGTGTATTTACAGCCTCTGCTCTGTAGCATTTACAGGTTCTGGTGATTTTCAGATTCTTTGAGGAGCTGGTCCTTGCTCCCCCCAGTACAGAGAGCTGGGAGGTCTCAGCAGCAAAYTGGGCTTCTTCTAAGCAGGCTGCACAGCATTCCTGGCTGCTCCAGGATGGTGCTTCCACTCTGATGGATCAGCTGGATTTGAAAMCAGATCACTTGCCTGATGGTGGCCTTTGTCATGGAATTGTCTCACTCAGCTCCTGTTCCAGGCCCTGTCCCTCCTTAAGGGAGTTCCCTGTGCTGTGCCATGGAGTGGAGGAGACTCAGGTGATGTCACTGAGGGGCTGCTCAGGAAATCCATGGCTGAGATCATCCATCAGTAACTGTGSCCATTAATAACTCACATTTCTGCCCTTTGTAGCTTTGTCCGAGCTCTGGGAAACACCCGGCCCTGGTGGGAGCACAAGGAGCACCTGCACCCGGACACCTGCACAGGTAACTCTGATGGCATCAAACAAACATGGTGCTGTTGGTCTTTTTTGGGTTAAGATCAGCAAAGGTGGAAAATCTTTTGATGACAGTGTAACTAAAATTATTAAACTGATCCTGTCAATGGAAGGACACCTTAACTGAGTGTAGATGTACCTTACAGTCACTGYTCTGCAGCAAGGAGGGTTGCTTTAGAATCTGTTTTAGAATAATTACTGAATTCAGGGGGCAAGGCACTTCTCACTCAAATGAGGCTATTTAACTAATTAAAGCCTCTTTCTGTAAAGCCAGGCTGAAGGGATGGACCAGGCTGGTGAAACTGCAGGCCCATCTAAGCCTGGACACACTCGATAAGCAGAGCAGGAGCAGGTTTTACTCGTGGCTCCTTCCCCAGGCCTGAACAGCACAAGGGCAGCTGGACATCCAGCATTACCTGAGGGATTCCTGGCAGCAGCAGCCAGAAAAGGGACCCAACCCCAGTCCTTCACCTGGAGCAGAAAAAGACCTCACCTAACCCAGCTTCCAGCCTTACAGATGTTCCCAGGACAGACAGACAATGATGCAGAGAGTTAGACTTGGGTTTATTTCATGGTTACACGTAGCCTCCAGCATTGTTTCCCCATTAAACATGGCCTAGGATCTATGTTACCTGTGAACAGAAATACATGGCTGCAGCAGGAAAGCAAAGCAAGAACCCCAYGATAAAAGAGCACCTTAGGATTGCATCCTTCAGACTTTCCCTGTGAGTCTCTGTGCTGTGTTGCTCAGACAACTACTGAATCATAAACACCAAATCAGTTTGAAAGAATTTCTGTGGTCCTGCAAGGWGCAGAAATTGCAAGTGGCAGGTTGGTCTGATAAGAAAATTTAGTCCATGAGTTATTTTCATACAAAGTTCTTCTATATAAAAATATACCAAGTTCTTGAAAATTTGAAGCACAGCAAATAAATACTTACAGCTGGTTTGGGGCTGAAAATACATCACCTCTGAGGTCAGAAAAGTTCTCTAAAATGAGCCTTGGCCCAGCCCTTCAATGAACTGGGTCCTGCTGGCATTTGCCAGGTCAGAGCTGGGTTGGAGTTGTGTGGCCTGGTGTGAGTTCTGTGCTTTGTGTCCGAGCTTCCCAGACAGAGGCAGGTGTAAGGGAAGAAGAAGTTTCCAGTGAGGTATTTTTGAAGTTCCCTGTACAGGCTTTTCCTGGGGTTGGTGTCACCTTCAGCCCATTACTCTGCACTGAAAGCAGCCATGGGAGGGGTGGGACTGACATCAGGGTCATTCCAGCTCTGAGCAGGAAGAGACAGAACATGGCTAAAAGGATGAAGAGGAAAAGGTTTAAGGTGTCTTCCTTTTGTCTTCTAGATTGCCTCAGGACTGGCTGAAGAACAGGAATTAGTCAAGAACAGCTGAAGTCCACAGAGGGATGGCATCCCACTCTTCTGAGGGAAAAGTGAGTCCTTAATGTTTTCCCAGCCTTCCTCACTATTAGACTGAACCTTTTTTGGATGCAGAAGAGCAGAAAGTAAAGCATTTTTAGTGGTTGTGAACTCCTTGGAGCAGCTCTGAGGGCTCAGAGGTTTCTTTCATTCCTAAAAGAAACAAGCAGCATGTTAGAAGAAATACACAAACTTCTGTCTGTTAGTAAACAAAACTACCTCCTGTAAAGCATTTCATTTAATTATCCACTTGTTTTCTCTCGTAAAGTGTCCAGGGGGACCAGTGAGCCTTTTCTCTGTACCAAACACTTTACTTTTTAATTTCTCTACTGATGTTTTATTTCTTGACATTTCACTAGGCTGCAATGCACTTGGGTGAGTTTTAGGGCACAGTATAAAACTGCTCTTTGCCAGTGACCTGAACTTTTTACTTTCTTAATCCTGCTGCAGGCAAGGTCCCTGTGGGGCACATGCCAGGTGTGTTCCCTGCATCTGCACCCGGACATTTCTGCAGCCCTTACCTTACAGCCAGACTTGGCACCAGAGCCCCTGCCTGTAACAGAAATAGCTTCTGCAGCCCTGTTTTCTATTTTTACTCTGAATCACTGCTTAAAATGTCACCACTCTTCTGCATTCCTGGGTTAGTCACTGTCCTGGCTCAAGGTGAGTTTCAGGGATGTGGTGCTTGGTGTGTTTTAGCAATAGCTTGGAGTCATTAATGCTCCTAATGCCGARGAGCACAACCCTCCCAAATCCCTCCTCAGCTGAGAGCACAGCAGGACAGTCCCTGCCTACCTGCCCGGTACAGCAACACCCCGAGGCCGCTGTTAGAGCAACGCTGCTGCTTTTGTTCAGGGTAATTACGTGCCAGAGAAAGCAACAAAAGCTTTTATTTGTACCACACCCACCAATTACTGCCTGCTCACCAAAGCCAGGACAGTTCCCTGGCTGCAGTCACTCACTTTGCTTTTTTGCAGTGAGTTAAATCACCACGAGGGCATCTCTGAGCTCTCAGTTTGGGAAATGCTTTGAAGTTAAATTGAACACTTAGGGATTGCAGAGGGAACAGTCCCTCTCCAGGTAAACTCACGTGTTTCCAGATCTCTCCAGTCCTCTCGATTACAATCGTTTGGGATTTATTGACAGGTGATGTCACCTTGTAGTCATCAGACAGGAGACCCAGAATAGGATACTGATTCCTGTACCTGYAGAGAGTTGAACAGGTTGCTTAAGAGAGYCTAAACAAAGGAAATTCCAAAKAATGTGTTTTTAAGARAGGTGAATAACATATTACTTTTTAGTGATGATGGCTGTCATCCCAGGGGACTGACTACTGGATAATTTCTCATGTTTCAGTCTGAAGAGCTCCTGAGAAAASCAAAAGTAAACATTGATGTGAAGTAATGTTTTCTGAAGTATCAGTTCAATAAAGTCACAGCAAAATATTTGCAGCAATTCCTCTCAAAGAACAGTTTGAAATTCTGCCCTTCCAGAATGCAGGCAGAGGAACAGCATTCAAATAAAACAAATCCTAAGCACCGTTCCTGAGCCAGGAGAGGACAGGACTTCCTGGTGAGGTTCCACCTACACAGTACACAAAGGCCTAAATACAAAAACCCTTAGAAGTGAAATAACTTGGATTATTTTACCTCTTGCTGTTGTTTAATACAAGCCTCTTTGTCCTCCAGCAGCGATGTCAGCTCGTGCAGCCTCATCTGCAAGTCACTGTTGCTTCCTTCTCTCCTGGTTATGTCCTGCTGGAACTGGCACAGCTGTGACTGCAGAACAAGGCAGAACTCTGAGCTGTGGGGGGCTCTGGGCAGGGCCCCTCAGCACCCACCCAGGGCTCCAGGAGTAGGATTTCATTCACGCTATCATCAGTGACACCCAGGGATTGCAGAGCCACACAGTCAGTTCAGGAAGTGCTAACTGGACTGAATTCTACCCAGTATTAATTTAATGATTTTATAATTCTAAAGCTAAACMAACACTGAACCAATTGATTTGGCTTCCAGAGTTCCAGCCACTGATTTTACCACTGATTTACATGAGTGACATTTTCTACATACAGCTGGGACTGGGATTTATTTGTGTTTCCTATTGAGTGTCCTTTGACTAATTTCTTGTGTTATCAGGACACCCAAAATTTCCCTTTCGGACAGCCTGCTAATCGGATTGATCCCTAATTTCTTCATGTAAGGAACTGTTGGGGAGTTTGAAAATCCCAGTTTTATGTTCTACTATAAGGGTTTTGAGCCATTGGCAGTGCCTATGAGTAAAGTAACTGCAGAAACAAAACACCCATAAAATGCCCATGGTAGATCTCTGCTGTTGGAGCTGCAGGAGCAGCTGTCCCCACACAGCCCCCAGTGCCAGCAGAGCCCTCACCCTGAGGCTGCGGATCTCCCKGTCCTTGTCCTCCCGCAGGTTGTTGATCATCTCCACGTAGCGGCTCGAGAGCTCGTCCGTCGTGGTCTGCAGGGTTGGGCTGGAGCAGCTCTGCAGCAAAGAACCAGATTTTATTGTACAAAGAGAGTTTCCATCGTTAGCTTTCCTCCCCTGCTCTGAGTCTGGGACTGCACCCAGCCAGGCCAGTCCTCACCTGCAGCTTGAGGCTCTGGATCTCCTGCTCCAGGGCTCTCTTGCCGTACTCCAGCTCCTTCAGCTGACACTCCTTGTCACCCTCGCTGAGCCGCAGGGACATGAGCTGTTCCTCCAGGGAGCGGCATCTGGCAGTGCTGTCCCTGAGCCCTTGCTGSAACGAGCACATGGAATTGCTCAGAGGAAGAACAGAACCACAGACAGCAGGCAGCAGTTACTCACAGTCCCCAAAAGCAGCAAACTGCCCCCATTTTGGAATGACACTGAAAATATTTCTAGATTCACCTGCTGCTGACGGTTGTTCTCYCTCAGAGAAGCCAACATTGTTTCATATTCTTTCACCTGACAATCCTTAAAAGCCAAATCCTTCCTCAGCAAGACATTGTCKGTTTCCAGCTTCTGCAGGACARAARKCAAAAGTTCACAGTCAAAAGCTACWATTTTTCAGTAAACTCTTCCCATAAAGTGCACCACACTCAGTCATWAGTAAAAGGATGTTTTAGAACTGAGAAAATGCTCAACTTTCTTGGGGTTTAGATACATAGCAGACACTATGGTGCCTGTGACTTTGTGCTGAGATCCCAGACACTGCACTTCCAGGCTGTCCCAGAAACATTGAAATGGAAGCCAACAAAAAAAAACCCAACCAACCAAAAAAAAACCCAACCAACCAAAAAAAACCACCCCAAAACTAAGCCCACTGCACAGACTCTTCATTCTCTGTTCAAGTTCAAAGTCCTCCCTAAATTCTGCATTTTACAGGACAGTGCTGTGACAGAGCAGYCACAGCCTGGAATGGCAGCCTTGGACTCCTGCTGCCAGCTGGGAACAGGATGAGCCCTGGGAATGAGGAACAGGACTTACCCCCAGGTCATCCTGCAAATGGCAGAGCTCTTCCCGCAGATTCTTGAACGTGGAAAGCACAAGTCTCAGGGATTTGTCTGATGTCGCTCTCATCTGGSAGGGGAGAAATTAAAAGGATAATTGGGATTAATTAGGGAGCTTTGTTTACAATATGTCTGACAAGAAGTAGAACAGAAACTGTTTTACAGCTGACAGTAACTTCAAAGGACGTGCAATGGTTTTAGAAGTGCCCACAGTTTCTACAAGAAACAGTTTCGTTGCACTTTGTTCTGCAAATGCCTATGTTTAATTTCTGCCTTGTAACACAGGACAAYGTTGTTAAAGTGGAAGGAACAACAGTAAGGAACTGCCTTTGTACACCAATAAAGGAAAAAATAAATGTGTTCATATTACACAGTTACTGTTGAGCTTTCAAAGCTTTGCACTTACACTGATTTTTAAAAGTTACTGCCCTACCTGAAAARGCACGGAGGAATGAGTCAAGTTTGAGATCTGGCAAAGCTTTAGGCTCAAGGGTGAGGGAATTTAATTAACATTTAAAAAAAATTAAATTAAAAAAGTTCATACAACCAGCTCCTCCCTTTAAAAGGAGTAAGATCCCAAAGATGAAAGGACAGTGTGCCAGTGTGAGGCCTGGGTGTTGATGTCCATCTTCCTTGTAAGAGAATAATAACAAGCACARAATAATTCCAGTTGGAAGGGCCTGGGTAGGTCAGTGCATGGCAGTTGTGAACTCAGACCAGGCTGCTCTTTCACCACTTCTTTTCAATGGAATTTTTTTACCAGGAAGCGATTCCAAGGTGCAGCTCCTGGGTAGAATCACCCTCCCCATACCTGAGGGAGCCCAGATCAGGACACTCCTGCTGAGGCTGCCCTGGATCCTGCTCTTACACACCTGCCTGCAAAGGCAGCTCTGAGTGCTGAGCTGTGCTTTTGGCATCTGCCAGCAAACAGAACCATTCCTGTTTTGGTTCAGGTGTAAAGGATTTTGTCCTCCTGGTCTGGTTCTTCAGCTCCCTCCCCACCCCTCCCTGCCCAGCCACGGGGTTGGGCTGGGAGCAGGTGGGATTCAGGCTTTGCTTGTGTTTCTAGCACCTCCTATTTGTGTTTAGTTTTTAAAGTAAAGCCTTAATACACAACAYAGAAAGATGAAAGGTCTCTGTTCTCCTGTCAGTGCTCAAAAGACGAGACAGTTTCCAGTGAAACTGCAGGAAAACCCCCGTGAAGCTCAGTTTAAAATACCCAGGTGGACTRTGGGTCCAGCTGGCACTTCCCTTCAAGCCATCCTTCCACCCCTTTTACTCTGAAAACAATGAAATCAGGGAATACAGGTGAAGTGTGTTGTGTACCAAGCCATTCCTGTGTGCAAGCCAACTCCCACTGCTCCCAGTTCCTACAGGCTCCCAAGCTCCCATACCTGGAGGAGATAACGAATCTGCTGCTTTGTTGCCTCAGACAGTCCTTTGGGAATTAATTCTTCAATATCTTCAGTCTAAGCAAAGAAGGGAGGAAAGGGGAGACATCTTGATTAAGGATTTTGCCTGGTAGATTGTAATGTGGTTTCGTCATTAATTACACAGCTCTGCCATGAAAAACATCCTTGTAACAAGGCAAATAAGAACAAAAATAGATCAAAGTCTATCCACAAAACTTCCAAAGTCTTTTATAGGTGGGTCATGTACAAAGTGAGATGAAGTGATATATGAAGCATATATTCAAATCCTTAAATTTAACATTTATTTTAAAAGCAGTATTMAAACCAATCCTCTCTCAGGGATTAACAGCTGATGCTAAAACTCCCAGCAAAGCCTTATATTTCTGACCAGTGAATGGGCTGTCAATAACCCCCAGATGACYGACAGGAGATGCTGCCAGAATTCAGTGGCATTTGCTTCCTGCAGGGGAACCCTGGACAGRGATTTCTGCCCCATTCACCCTGAATGCCTTCAAAGGTGCAACTTCACTGGCCAGGGATTGAAGGAGCCTTTGCAAAAAACCCCATTTTGAACATACAGGGACCTGTGCAAGTCGTTTCCCAGTGAACCCATTATTGGCACAGCAGGAAAGACTTCCAAAATTTGACTGTCACACTGGAATAATGCAAATTCTGTAAGTTTCCTTTTACTATTATCACATTTGCAAATACTTGCCTGGCAGTAGGTTTCAGGCTCTGAATGTTTTTAGCAAGCAGGAACTATTAACTAACAAATAWCAGCCTCCTGCATTTCAATTGGCTTGGCTTAATTTGCTTGAACCCCCCAGTGGTGTCAGGGGACACCCGGGCCTCACCTGGCACGTGAATTCGATGTCRTGGTTCCTGCAAAACACAAAATCCAAGGATCTGTTAGCACAAAGCTGCTTGAGAACTTTCAGAATTCATGCCCACATTTACCACTAAAAGATGATCTGGACAATACAGGGCAATGAAGAGTCACTGCCTTCCCTCTGAGGTGCCAGACAGTGAGTGAGTGACCTGTTGAACACCATTCAGGAAGGAGTTCAGCAGCACAGCTCACACAGGCTGACTCTCCCCAGTTCTTTGGGCACTTATCCCAATTATGGTCAGTTAGYCCAATTGCTTTCCTAATTGCCTGGGTAATGGTTTGCCCACAACTCTGCTGCAATACACTGCCCTTCTCCAAGTGTTGACCCGGCACTCTCAGGGTGTCTGTGATGGTTAAATTCCCCTTTTCCCCTGCTACAAGACCACTTTCCTTATTCASTGACCTTGGAAAGCACCAGACAAGACTGGGAGTGACTGGGAAGGAAGGGGGGAAGGTTGTGCAGGCACTGCCTGCATGACTCTCAATTCTTCCCACAGATGGTYTGCAGGGCTCTGCAGAAAACGAGCTTAATGTTCATTGTGTAGAGACTGAGCTTTGTGCCTGCTGGTGGCTGTCCTTGAATCCATGACACCACGTCACAACAGGACAGAGGAAATTYGGACATTTGGGTTGCATCTTCAGGACACAGCAATAGAATTGTGTCATGAGATACATGTCAGAGTGTTTCCTTGGCTGACAACATTTTTACATCCTCAGTTRCTTGCCAATCAGATGAATGTGCAAAACACCCAGTCAATTCTAACTGTCAGAAAGCAAAAAAGAGCACAACCAATTGAGAACCAGCCCTGTGCCCTCAGCTGTGCAGTGCTGGATGTCTGGGACGGCAATTCCAGACCCAGTGGCAGTACCTTGTGCCGATCTTCTCCACATGCTGCAGCAAGCAGCTGTACAGGTCGTTGCTCTTGCGGTGCAGCTCCGCCAGCAGCTCCCCGAAGAAGCGACAGTCCAACTGCTCAGGGCTGTCCTGGGGGCAGCTCCCCTGGAGGAAGGAGRCAAACAGGAGATCAGAACACAGCTCCCCTCTTTGGGATGCAGCTGAACGKGAAAATGTTACAGGTAGGATGGGTTTGGTCTGGCTGCTCTTTGCAATTTGTTTACGCCTTCCTTAGTAGTGAATCTTCCGCGTCTGCTGGTTTGCAATAAATTGAACAGAAAGGAATCACTGCTTTAGAAAAATAAAAAATGGGCAAAGCCTTTCTCCCACAGCAATGCCATCACATGGCATCAGCTCTGTGGGAGCAACAGCCCAAGCAGTGTCCCAAGCTGGCAGATGGGAGTGCCAGCTCTGGAAGGCTCCACACATTGAGGTCCCCAGGSTGTTTGTGTTTGTCCAAACACAAACCAAACACCAACTGGGTGCACAGGAGGGACCTGCTGCGCTCCCTCCCCAGCTGCAGGCACAATAGGAAACTCCTTTTGTGCTTCCAGTCAATCTATGTCAGCAACTTTTGCATCAAATGGAAATATATTTGAAGCCCTCGTGGATCAGGATAGGAGGAAAGGAATCCTGAGCTGCTGTTGCTGAGGTTATAATGCAATGTGTGATTTCTCCCAACAGGCTGTGCACCCCTCAGTCTCTGTGCACARCCTGACAGATAAAACCTGATGAACTGATGGGAAAAAAACAGACGAAACTAAACAATCCAGCAAGACCGAGCTCAGTTAAACACCACGGGCTGATCTCAGTCTGTGCTCATCTCTGCGACAACGAGTAATAAACACAACACCTCAAACAGCCCCATCCCATGGGACAGAGCCTTGGACAGCTCCAGACAGACACACAGACCCTGGGCTGGTACAAGTGTGAGGCGCTGAGAGTTCCAACAGAACCCCTGCAGACTGCAGACACCCAAACATTGCTGGAGCTCTGTCCGAGCTGAGCACAAACCCGGACAAGCCTCCAGCCCAGAGCTCTGTCCATTCCGAAAACAAACCTGGATGAGCCCCCAGCCCGGAGCTCTGTCCATCCCAAGCCCCCAGCCCGGAGCTCTGTCCATTCCAAGCCCCCAGCCCAGAGCTCTGTCCATCCCAAGCCCCCAGCCCGGAGCTCTGTCCGAGCCCCCAGCCCAGAGCTCTGTCCGAGCCCCCAGCCCCCCCGAGCCCCCAGCCCGGAGCTCTGTCCATCCCAAGCCCCCAGCCCGGAGCTCTGTCTGTTTTGAGCCCCCAGCCCAGAGATCTGTCCGTTCTGAGGCCCCAGTCCGGAGCTCTGTCCATCCCAAGCCCGCAGCCCTCACCAGCTCTGTCCATCCCAAGCCCCCATCCCGGAGCTCTGTCCATCCCAAGCCTGCAGCCCAGAGCTCTGTCCATCCCAAGCCCCCAGCCCAGGGCTCTGTCCGAGCCCCCAGGCCTCACCAGCTCTGCGGGGCCCGTGCCCCTCCTGGCCGTGTGTCCCCTGCCATCATCACTGCTCGGGCCCGGGCACAGCTCACAAACGCTGCCGGTCTGGGTCTGCTGGCAGCGCTGGGACACCGGGGCGGGCGGGCACGGCGAGCACGGCTCYGGCTGGCACAGCTGGAACTGCTTCTCCTGGGGACACAGATGGAGTGGTCAGTGCTGGCATGGGGAGCTCCAGTGTCCAGTGAAATGTGTCTGTCACTGGCGAGGCTGGAGATGGGTTCGGATGTTTTAATAATCCAAATAAAATTGCCCTTATTCCTAACCCAACCTGAGTTTGCCTCGCATTTTCACACTGCAGGGTTGTAATTCACCAATTTTCCCTCCAATTTCAGTAGTGAAAAGCACAGGAGAGACCCTTTCCCCAAGGCAGATGTCCCATTACACGAAAACATTTCCTTCAAATCTATGCTCCTGATTTGTCCTAAATCTAAACATACCCCAGGCAACAAAAACAGAGGTAAAACTATGGTTTCCAGGGCTAGACTCCACAATTTTTTATTCTTTTCTTTGCAAATCAACTGTAGAAAGAAAGAAACTATTATTTATATTTTTTTTTTCCTTTTCCACTTCAGAGACTGGAAATCACAGATAATTCAGCTGTCTAAAATCCAGAGTGCCATGAAAACTTCGGCTTTAAAAAGCAAAGTAAAAAAAAAACACAGGTAGATCACTCTGAGATATGCTAAATTTCAATGTTTTCTTCCTGKTGGAAATGTTTCAGAGCAATAAAACAGAGCAGTATTTTTGCTATTGGCAAAACACCAATTGTAAGATGAAATTCCAGACAGGTTTGCCAAACATTTTTTTTTCAAGAGCAAGTGTTTTTTTCTAAAAAGTTATCTTGGTTGTTCTGTTGTGAAACAACTGCAAGAAACAAATTCACAGTCACTATTCAGACAGAGACTGACAGTATCAGAGGTACAACAGCAGTTTTCATTGTTAGTTAATAATAAATTATTAGGAAAAATATGCAAACATTCCATCTTCTGCTCTCTTTAAATATTGTTTCATTTACTTTGAGAATGTGTGCTAGATCACAACAAGGCAGTTCTCAGGCTGACAGCCACTCCCAACAAAAACAAACAAAAAACTGGAACCAGAAACATCAATTTCCTGATACCACCTCAATTTTCTTTTTGCAATAGATAATACAAACACAAACTTACTTGGAGGGGATTTAACAGCTCATATTTCCTTATTGTTTTTTCATAGATGACATTATTTCCAGGACTGAAACTGGCCCCTCTAAGGAAAGGGGATAATGGCTCCTGTAAAACACATAAATAAAAACATCAGTAAATCTTGTCAAACTCAGAATTAGTGTATTTTTGACTAAAAAGAGATCATTTAAAGACATGTGAGATGTCCTTTGGGATGTGTATATGTGAGTGTGTGTTCATTTGGAAACCAAGTGGCTGTGCTTGAATAGGGAGTATGTGAAATAAGTACAGTAGAAATAGTAATTAATCAATATTAATAAGGATGTAATTGCTGAAAGGTGGGAGCCTGACCAGCCATTCTGTGGTTTTCAATCCCTCATAATTCCACCTCTCAGCATCAGAGGTGTGAGCTGTGTGATCCCACAGTGTTTATCATCCCCAGAGGAGGCAGCTGGGGAAGGAACTGAGGCAATTCCATCCTGGACTCCCTACCTGATCCGGATTCTCAATAATGATCCTTCGAATGGTGCCCTGCAAGGAAGGAAAAAAGGTTCAGAGATTACTACATTTCAGCCTCTTCCATCTCTTCAGACAGAGCTCAGGCCTTCATGGATTCCCAAAGGAATCTCAGTATGGACACTGGCAGTAAATACACTGGGATCCGCTGGATTTTACTTAAATTCACAAATGAATGGGCTCAGGAGCTGCTCAGCAATCCACAGGGTGACACCCAGTTCATACAACTCCACAGCTGCCACCTGTGGGAATGATGCCCACATGGAGCCTCTGCACATTCCTGAATGAAAAATGAGATKTGTCTCTGAATTACAGAAATCTGTCCCTGGCAGCAGCTTTGTTTTCAAACAGATTTCTTCAGGCTTTGCCGCAGCACTGTCCACAAGCAATTGCAGACTCTGTCCTCCACCAGCTCTAACAAATCACACATCGCTTCAAATCTTCACTGACARCTCTTTAYCCAAACAAGCAGAATTCCCCCTGAATCCAATCTGAGGACTGGGCAATTTGTCAGTTTGCAGCACGCTGTTTATCCTCTTTCACAGCACAAACCTCCAATTTCCATAATGAATCATTTCTTCCCCAAACCCAGGGGGAAGTTTATGTTGCTGCAGCTCAATCTCAGACACATTCTCAGCCAGGTGAGAGCAGCTCTGAAGTAGGTCAGCTTTCCTGTCAACTGTTGCATAAATTCAGGAAGCCTGGAGCAGTTTTCCAAACCTCCCAGGAGCAAATCATAACAGCAGCAGGAAAGAGARACAAAAGTGGAAAAGAAACCGTTTTTGCAGCGAAGTAATTGAGACATTTCAACATTAAAACTGCTGCAGAAACTTAGGGAGCTGCACCCTGTGTGCCARCAGGACACAACACCGAGAAGAAACAGCACAGAGGTGGGACCCAGCCCTGCATCACTGACACCTGCAGAGCTGGAACTAAAAACTAAAATACTCAGCAAAAGAAGGCCACTGGTCCTTCCTTCACCCTGGTGTCACACAGGCACAGCCTGATCCCAGTGTCCTTGCTGGAGCTGTGACACCAGAGAGCCATGGGACAGCAGGGAGGGCTCCATCCTGAGCTGGCAGAGCAGCACAGGGACAACACACTGCCATTGTGTGACACTGAAGAACWGCTTTGGAATTCCCTGAGAAGCTGGACAAAACTGCCAGGACTAAATCACAGGGCTATTGGGTACCTAAATCACAGTTTAGAGAGGACAACACATCCAGGGTGTTCTGGAGGAATAAACCCACAACGGAGCAGTCTGGAGCATTTTAAGTTTCAACAGACCTTTACAATATTCACAAGGACAGCCTCACTGAATATGCAGTATTATACAGAAYCTAAGAATGCTTTGCCTGGACGAAATTATGCTTATTTTTGAGATACCCAAACTCTTTCATTTTCAAAGAACTACTTTACAAACACAGATTTGCCTGCTCTTTCTCCCATTCCAGCCAAGCAGGCTGGACTGGCACAGGCTGGGAGGGGACCAAGAGGCAGAAATGCAGTGTCTGTGCCAGCCTGGATTGCCCACACACAGCTCCTGTGCCACCTCCACGGCCTCTGGAGCTGTCCCCCAGCTGTGGGGACACTGCCATGGAAAGGGATCTCAGGCTATTTCCATTTTCCAGCACTCCTGAGGGGCACAGCTCAGGCTTCTCTCTCAGTGCAGTCAGCAGAATGCAGTGTTTGGAGAAGCAGGATTTTCCAGCTGGGAGAAGGAAGGGGAAGGTGGGATTCCACAGCAAAAGCCCAGTGCTTTTGTGGGTTTCAGTGGCATGACTGGGCTTGGAATTCCTAACAGCCTGACCAGTCAGTCTGGGTCTAGTCTACAGAATCAGAGAAAGGTTTGGKTTGGAAGGGACCTTAAAGTTCTTTCCAKTCYAACCCCCTGCCATGGGGKTTATAAGGAGAATTTCAAAAGGTACGACTAAAATTTCCATAAATATTTTGCTAGCTGTTAAGATCGTAAAATAAGATTTTAGAATAAGCATTTGATACACTTTACTGTGTGCCAATTTTATGCMGAAGCAATCAGCCCACTCACTTTTRTTTCAACAGGTTCCCCTTGGCTTCAGCCAAGCCAGAGATGAAGGTGAGAATTTCATCTATGTCARAGGCCTTTATCCACCACACATTGTCTTGCTAATTACAAGCAATCCAGTCATCTGATCATAATTTACGAGTTCCAGTTGGCAGGTGAAATGGGGAAATGGCAGGCTGTGTTTGAGRGCTGTTACAATACCGACCAACCCTAAAGCTGGTTAATATTACACCATTTCCATGGAAGCCTCTGCACGTCACAGAACTAAGCCTGACCCCAAAAACACCCGACTCCCTAAAATCCTCACATGGACACAGGACCCTGCAAAGCTGTCAGGGTTTTGCCCTCTGCAAACATCTTGCATGTGCCACTTCATGTATTTCATACACATAAGCCACACTGAAAGGGAATTTATTCTAAACACTTCTCATTTARATCAAGCAGAGCAAAATTTGCTGTGAATTACTCCAAGGACAAAACAAAGTTACACCAAGAAAGTAAAAAAACCCCTGAATCCTGTAACACAAAAGGATCATCCCATGTACTCTGTCCATACAACAGTTTCATATTTCCCTCCCTACAGCTTTTCTTAAAAGAACATAAACACAAGAGCACAGCCCAACCCCATGAATGAAGACCAGCACTGTATCAACAGGGATGCAGATTTCTGTTATTGTTAATCCACAAAAGCTCTGCAGAAGCAAATGAAATCTTGCTCAAGGACAGCCCTTGCTTTACCAGCAGCTCAAAGCTGAAATTGCAGCTCTGGGCTTCCAGTAACSCCAAATTCTCTACAATAAACACGGCTGTGAGTTCGGAATCGGTCCATTATTCACTTTACACAATCAGCTCAAAGGGCACCTGATCCACTCTTCGGGAATGTCCTACACCCCTCCCAGGGCTTCTCTCTGGCAACTCCCATTCAGCACTAAGTGTGCCACTTCTGCCTCCTCCCAGCTGACTTCCCTGTTTGGTACTCTTTTCTGCTTTAATAACTTCCTAATAACCGGGATTAGGCGCCTTCCTTCTCCACCACTGAAACTGCAACCCACACAGAGCCCGACTGAGCTACACCCTCTTGACTTTAAAGTCTCGTCCAGCAAAACACTTCAGCAAGAAATTAGTTTTCATCAGCAGGAYGTAATGGATTCAGTGACTACAGCAGATGTTGAAAATTAAACATCCTCCATAGAKCAGCGACAGCATTTGAGTCTGTAATCCTTGTTCACGTACTTATCTAGGCAGAGGCAGCCTGGGACTGCAGTGTTTATGCCAATGAATATTTAATTAATTAACTGCAATTCAGACTATCATCCAGCCTAGCTGAGCAGATCACTTATCTGGGAGGTGAGAGACCTGTGTTTACACTCCTGCCCTACATCTTGCAAAAGAGRATGAACAACTTGGACGCAGAGGGAATGGCTCTGCCATAACCAYCTCCTACAAAGCCATTATCATCACAGACTCGTTCAGGTCAGAAAARCCCACCAAGAACATCGAGTCCAACCATTCCCCAGCGCTGCCACAGCCACCACTCCACCATGTCCTCAARTGCCACATCCACACTTCATTAAACRCTTCCAGGGATGGTGACTCCACCACTTCCCTGGCCATTGTGTTTCAATGTCTAACCATCTGTTCCATGAAGAAAGTTTTCCTAATATCCAATCTAAACTTCCACAAATACAACTCGAGGCKGTTTCCTCTTGTCCTTCCCAGGATTTACATAAACCGTCCCGGAGAGGAAGGCAGCCCTCAAACTATGCAAACACTGCTTTGAAAGGAATTCAAATCTTGTATTGGTCTTAATCCAGGTTCTTTTTGACAGGTAAATATAACACRGGAAATACAATTCAGTAAGAGCTCATCTTGCAACAAATGTATGTTGCCGTTAGAGTAAGGCAGAGCAATCCTACGGATGTTAGCAATATTCTGCTGTATGAGGAAAAAATTGTTTGAGAATAAATTCTGATCTCCTTTTCTAGATTTGTAGTCAAATCTGCTCTTAAGATACTGGTTTCTAGTTTTAACATACCAGTTGCATGTGCTAAAATGACATTAAATTCCACCGATACTTTCAAGCCATGCCTTGAACACACACAYAACAAACCTGCCGAACTGCATTGTGAGAGCTTTCCAAGCCCAGCTCCAACCCCTAACTCAGATCTTACTAAGCACCATCGATTCAAAGAGAACTAATGAGCACAGAGGCTTCGTGTTCTATTCACACGAGCAGCAGAGCCGCGCCGGTGACATCCCATGGTGGGACGGGAGCACCAGCCTGTTGCTGTGCCGGGACAGAACCAGCAAAAACAGGGCTTTGCCTTCAAAGGACACGGTGACACCGCGCTGGGGCCGGATCAGTGACCGCATCCCTGCCCGGCACAGCCCGTTTCTCTCTTTTATACAGAGAAACACGCGGGGCGAGCGGAGGGGCCGGGGCTGTATCCATCCCAGCCCTGGGGGAGCCCGGCACGACCCTCTGAGCCTGCGAACCGCAGCTCCAGGGCTCGGGCTCCGGCTTCTCTC
>NW_026623504.1:613170-712969 GCF_030028575.1 Malurus melanocephalus
ACCCTTTGTTATTGTTTTCTTAACAACGTGTGTAGGGGGAGTGTAAATCCACAGGTATCTGCKACTCAAATGGCTTAAATATTCTTTTCACGGGTTATGAACTTCACCGCAGAGACTTTCGCACGGGCAGGAGCCGCGGTCGCCTTTGTGCCCTCGCTGGAGGCTCTGCCGGGAGCAACAGGTGCAGGGGAAGGAGCCCGTTCTGTGCATCCATCCCTGCACTGCAGGGCACTGCACAACTGCTCTGAGATTCCCAGGACGTTTGGAAAGGACCTTAAAACCCATCCCATCCCATCCCTGTCCACTTCCCACTGTTCCAGGTTGCTCCAAGCCCTGTCCAACCTGGCCTTGGACACTTCCAGGGATGGAACAGCCATAGCAGCTCTGGGGACCCTGCGCCAGGACCTCCCCACCCTCAAAGGGAACAATTTCTTCCCAATATCCCACCYAATCCTGCCCTCTGTCARTGGGAAGCCATTCCCCCTTGTCCTGTCATTCCCAGCCCTCATCACYATGATTAGAATAACACATGGCTCTTACCCAAAAAGGATGGAGTTTGTCGCTTATTCAAAATCTCACTCTGTAGAGAAGAATGGGAACTTGGTTTCTCAATCCAGCATATTTTGGTTTGGATTCCTCTGGCAGCATCAGGCAAGCCCYAACTGAGAACATAACTTTGTTCTGCAAGATCGTGTAGCAACAACATAATTGTAAAATCTTGTGTAATGAATATTCTTCTTAATAATAAACCTGAAATTCTTAATTTTGCCAGTGTATTTCCCGTACATGCTTTCTGTGCTATAAATCCACCACATAGTAAAGTCACACAGAATAAAAAATAATTTTCATAGTAGCATGTTAGAGCAAAACACCTCTGAGGTGATGGAGCAATGCCTTCTGCACTGTTCCACACTGGCCACTCACTGAAGGCTCTGTCTCTGAAGTTAAAAAGTGTGCATCAAATCTGCTCWGCAGGCATTAGGAACGTACAGATTYTAGGGCRAGTGCCTACAACAACCYCGTATTTTAAAGCACTGTTGGCATCTGGAAACCTATTTATCACATATAAAAGTTTCACTTTTACTCCAGGTGTTAAACCCAAACAGACACCCTGCTTTACATAGCAGTGCTTATAAAAAGCATTTTAGGTAAATTATATCCCACTGGTTACAAAGGAATTATATGCAAAGAAAATCTTGTCTTAAAACCTCATTCTTGCTTCACCACCTTGGAAAAGCTGTTAATGGCTTCTCACAAACAATTWAAAAAAGGCCATTTCTTGGAAAGCAGTGAAATATGATTACAACAGCTTCTATTTTACACAGACCATGAGAAACTGTTTTATGCTTCAGCAGGAATCTACAGAAACTGCAGCAATACTCCTCGGGGGTAAAAAGGTGCTGTAATATAAAATGWGGAAACCCTGTTGGTTTGCCAGCTCAGGAATGTTACCTGCATGCAGCACGCTGCCCTGCTTAATAAAGAAATTTCTACAAGGGTCAGCAGAAAGCAGGCCCCAAGTCATCCCATTGTAATGGAAATAGGGAATAACTTCCGGAAAGCTTTGTAGATGTGGCGAGGATTATTGGAGTCATAAATAACAACAGCAAGTAATGCTGCGTGGTGATCCGTACCGGGTAATGAAAAGAGCCTCAAACAAAGCTTTGGAATTTTAATGTGACCAAAGTTCCATAGCTATCCAAACCCCGGGATGGTGCTGYGCTGTGTGCAGGGTGTTACCTGCTCTGCAATTCCTGCTGTGACTGCTGGGGCTACGAGGAATAAAACTGCTTTGGTATAAAACAGAAGAGAAAAATACTCCCTTGGGAAGACCACGACAAGAAACAACATTCTCACTCACATTATTGATGGTGTTGGGAGGCTCTCTGAAGGACTGAGGCAGGGAGGATGCAGCACCCTATAAGCACCTTGATGAGGCAGAGATAAAAATCTGCTTTCAGCTGAAGGAAGGCTTAGAGCTGGACGTGAAGTCAGAAGCAGCTGGTGAGCAGAGGCTTTGTTTGTGTGGCTCTCCCTTTGAAGGCAGCGCCATCCTGTACCTGAGGTTTGTGAAAGGTGCCTGAGAGCAGGGATAACCCAGTGCCCTCATTTGTTCCTGTCGAGCCCTGGGCTGCCTGGGGCTGTGCTCACAGGGGAACAGCAATCACAGCAAATGTCCCTCTCCTCCTCCCAAAGGCTGGCACAGGGCTCTGCTCTTCACCAGCTAAAGCTGAGCACCAGGAATTGCCATAAAGATGATGCGAGGYGCTTTCAGAGGAGAGAGCAGATGTCTCGAACTTGCTGTTCAAATCACAAGTACATCCCTGGCTTTTGAAAACTGAGCTCTGTTCAGAAGTGTGAAAAATTATTCAGGATGGTCACAGCYTGCTTTATGCAGGTCAGGCTTTGTGGCTTTGCTTTGCACCAGCAGATTCTGCTCTCTGGAATCCACACTGGGGCAGAGGGGATTTAGAGGAGCAACAGGAGGTGAGTGGGGAGGAAAAAACAACAGATGAGCCCTGAGCAAAGGTCTGGCCWGGGAAAACCTATGAAGTGTTGGAGCGTTGGCTCTGCAGCACCTGGAGCCCCATCTGCCACCYCTCCACGGCAGCTCTGGGCTGCAGAAAACTGAGTTTGGAAAGGATGAAAGGTTGGGTTTGGTACTGCTGCTCCTCTGCCCTTGTGGCTCGTGGCTCTGCAATGACAGCACGCTCTGCTTCCCACAAGAGAGGAATGAAAAGCAGAGGTGAAATAGCTTGAATTGTTTCAGGACAGCACTCCCTGACTGGACAGTCCTGCACTGGGGCTGCTCAGAGCCCATTATTCTCCATACAAGCATTCCTGAGTGCTCACCCACAAAGAGCTTTTTATCTGCTGTATCATTTTTTTTTTTTTTTAACAAAGTGCCTCGCAATGTATAAGCAGCAGGATTTGATCTGAAATGCTTCTTWTGTGATTTCAGAATTATAATCCTCTTTACACATTCTATGGTAAGAAAATTCAGTGAGCAGAAAGCGCTGAACAGAAAAGTATAGTTTAAATTCTGGCATTGACCTGGCTGGCATTGGCTCATGATCAGACCATAAAGAGTCAAGGAAAACTTTCTTATCCCATTAGTGTGTTCCTTATAATAAATTGTGATATCAGTTATATTTATACACTTCAAAAAGAAATGGAAATCCTTGGAAGATATTTTAAAAAATCTCGGTTTTAAAATTGCACTTATTGATTAATAGCTTGGATGATTTATAATCTAAAATTGTCAAGGAACATGCAAATACACTTCTACTTTCACTGTGCCACCAGAGAGGAAAAAGAATCTTTGTATTATGGTATAACAGCAATACATGGAGTGCCAAAACRGGATAAAATGACTGTTTTATAAGAACACTGGGTTTGTGATAGTTCTCAGTATTTTCAGCTACTCAAGAGAATGTATTTCATGGTACAGAATGAAATATTACAGTGCTGCACTTACCCTRAAGCAGCAGTCACTCCTTTGTTCTGACCATTTTCCTGTTTGAAATATTCAGGTTATTTAACAGTCAATTTACTTGGTTTCAGATAATTAATACTATGCAGGATCAATCAGAAAAACCACAAAACCCCTCACTGAACAACTTTTCTCCTGCCCATTATTCAGCATGCTAAGGAGTGAATGCCTCAGCTGAATGAAAGACTGCCAGTTATCATTCACTAAATACCGACTGCAAAAAAACCCCAAAAGCTTAAAAACATAAAATTTCATGATAAATAGAACATTTTACCCAGAAAAAAATGCAAAAAAAAAAGCCCCAAAAGCTTAAAAACATAACATTGCATGATAAATGGAACATTTTACCCAGTGGTGAGGCTTAGYACAAAATAAAAAGATGATGCCAAASTTTCTTCATGACGCTGCAAAAGCCCTGAGAGCCCCAGCAGTGATGTCTGTGTTATGCTGCCAGGTCTAATTCATAATTCAGGGATGCTGGAAGGGAAGTGATGAAGGAGAGGGCCTGCAGACATGTGGAGCAGCTGATCTGGGAGTTAAACACCTTGGAAASATCTTCCCTTCATTATGACCAAAGAGCAGGAAACCAGTCTGATTCCAAAGCAAGAATTTGCATTTCCCTCTCCTGGACAGACTGCCCGAGGAAMAATCCTCATTAAAGGAGATAAAGGAGCTGTGCTTGTGACACACAAAAATAAGGGTTGGCACCTGGGAGTTTTTGGGGAGAACAACACAGAGGTTTGGAGTTTATCTTTGCTGCTACACTATAAATGTGTTACAGAAGCAGCTGGTTTTAAAGAAAATCTGAAATCATTAAGCAAATAAAGCAGAAAAGTGTTTAGAATATAAAACTGTTAAAAGTGAAGGAGTAAGTTCTTGGCATCTGTAAATAAAATCTGCTGTAGATTTTGGAGACTGTTTTTCTACCCCAAAATTTATCAAGATGAAAGGATGCCTTAAGATATACTTAATTTCTGATGCATCATCATTTCCATTATTCAACTGCTATGAAATTTCTGTGGCTGGGGATGAAGGATGATTGGAATTTAAAATAACAAGTGCAGTCAACAGTTCTWTGGTCAAAGTGTATCACAGGCATACACAAACTAGAACAAAATATCTGAATATCTGAGGAACCTGGGCACAGAAACTGGAACAGGGATATTTAAACCTGCTTCATACTAGTAGATCACTAGTAATTACTAGGTTTTTAATCACTTTTTACTTTTTTTTTATTCACTACTACTACTGCTGTAGGAGCTGCAAGGCCTGACTGAAATACCTCGTCCCATGTTTGGGCCTGTTGAGATTCTCTTCTCCACTGCATTATTTGGCTAAATATATAACATATTATAAGATAAACCTTTCTGTCATTAAATTTGGGTTGGTCTTTTTTCCATAGTTCCTCTCTGTTGGAGTGGTCTAAGTTTTGAYATATCACTCCAATTTACACCTGAAATTTCAATTTGCTGAATGCAGAGTTTATGCTGCTTTGATGCAACATGGTAAAGTTCCCAGGTTGTRGATGCATTTAGCAGGATTTTGGTTTTGCTGAAGTAAAACACTGTGCAGAGTTTAATTCTGGAAAAAAAATATTCCTTTTGAGCCCTTACCATTTTTGAGAAAGCTTACATTTCTGACTTGCCTCGYACTGAGCAGGTGGAAATCAAGAAACCAACTCRATAATTCTTTTTTTCCTACTAAAAWYYWWWAAGATCTATAGTTGCTTCTCTGGGATTTCAGAACCAGAGTTCCTGACAATCCTCCCACATCTGTTTCATCAGCTGATTAAAATGCAGATCTCCGAGGAGGTAAAACATTTTTGGATGCTGGGCGTTCCTCTAASCAGCTCATTATTAAGAGAACAACTTTATGCACCATCAGCAACTTGGCAGAGTAAACATGAAACAGTTCTTTTAAACAGGACTTGGTGTTTTGTTTATGAGAACTTCCATTTACCAGGAGACTTTATGGCTTTTATCACCTATTTGAGCATAAAAGTTTTCCTTATCTCAAAAAACCTTTTAGCACAAGAAAGAATTCAAATAGGAGCCTTATGTAAAGCGATGAATATTTGGTTTCCTGATTGTGTTTTATGATTTTTGGTGGTTTGGATTTTTTTTTTTAAGCCCACAAGCCACCTGACAAGTTCTAACTTATTCTTCCAAAAGTGAGATCCTTGTGCTGATAGGGACAGCGTGTGCTGTTACACTTAATTTTATAACTACTCTTTATTTACGTTTCAAGTTGGAAAAGTGTCAAAATCAAAACATTCCAGTCAAATATGTGTTTTGATTTTAATTTTGATTTCACAATTAGAACCATGRCAAGTTTAAACCCACAGATGCTGGGTTTTTTTGAGGCAGGAATTTTTATTTTGTCATAGCTCCACTATCTGTTTTTTGATACTTCACTCTGCCAGCACAGCAGATGTTTTGCCCCCAAACCAGAAATAAGAATTAATTGTASCCCAGTAAAGCTGACCCTGTACAATGCTGCTGGCAAACCCAGGCCAGTAAGATGCACCCAGTTTTAGGAAGCACAAAAAACATTCATCCTGCAAGTTTTTTTCCTTCAGTGTCTCACCCTTATTAACATTTCAGGAATCTTGTTGGTACTTAGGGGGGGTAACTCACAGCTCCCCATTTTGGGGATTATTGCCACTGATCCAAAGCACTTTCCAGTTTAACCTCTCCATCTGATTACTCTTTTCTCCACCTCTCTAAATTCCCTGCTGGCTCAGMCAGCCACATCCAGTTGGGTTGTAAATGATGTTTTAAAGCACCCTATGGATATAGAGAGCTCCTCCTTTATCATGAACAAGGTTACACTTTGCACCTTCCTCCCAGGTAGGGCTTTACWCTCACACAGTCTGTGGAAAGCTCCMGAGCAAGAACAAAGTCCAGGGAGCAGTGAGAGATTAAAGAGTCTTGRCTTTCACTAATTRCCTTCTCTTTCCTCATTTACAAAKATTAACAACTGAGTGGTTTCCAGCCATCCCTGGGTATTGGCTGCTCTGGGAAGAGGTTCCCTGTTGTTCCCTGCTGATGATTTACCTGGGAATGTGAGTCCACACGTGCCCAACACCAACATTCCTGTGTTATTTCAACCTGCAGGAGCTGGTGCTTTCATGGTTATATCAGATTATTTACTTTTTCCTTAAACATTTTTCCATTTYACCAAGATGCCACCAGATTGTTTTCTGCCTTACCTCATTCACACATGGGTAATAGTTCAKCTTTCCTGCTCCCATTTCTGCTGTCTGGTTCACACATAATTGTTCTTTTACAACAATTTTTATTCATGTATGATTATATTTGTCAAGAAAAGTCTTCACTTGCCTGATTTGCCAGGTGTATAAACACTAAAAAGGCAGCTCACCACCACAGGGGCATTAAACAATCCTCTCTCTGCCTGATGGGCTATTGCTGCATTAGTTCARTTCCAAAGATTCTGCTTTAACATTCACTTTCTTTTGTCCTGGAGCAATGGAATAACACAAACCTTTCCTGCAAACTGCTCAGGCATCAGCACCTTCTGCAGTTTGCTGGGGAAACATCAGTTCTGTGTTGCCTAAAGCATATTTTGGTGTTCAGAAAGTCACATTTTCCATCCCTATTTATCTTGAGATAAAAAAATAATTTACCATCCAGGAGTTCAGCTGCTTCTCTTGAGAAAGGAGTGGTGTCAGMCCCTTGTTCTGTCCATCCTGCTGTTGGAGCAGCCTGAAGGAGCTGATGAGGTGTYCCCAGAGCATCCTGAAGGCAGCTGGAATTGGCAGCAGTGTCTGACCTGGGGGTCACCTCAAATATCCCTGATATTTGACCCAAATATCCCAGAATATTCACCAGCACCTCACCTCCCTGCTCTGTGCTGCTGCTGGGCCAGGGAATGAGTARGATCTTCAAACATCAACAGGTTCAGGCTTTAGGACCAATTAAGAGAGGCTTAAAAACCTGAACTAAAGGAGGCTGGTTTAACACTGACCTGTTTGCATAAAATCCTAGAGGCAACAGGAGAAATTTGGGAATATTTGGAAGTGAGAAYAGTCCTTACTTGAGACACTGCTGAAGATAATCAGCTTGAGATGATTTTACTTCCTTTGCAAGGCAGGTGTTGCTCTTCCACACTTCCAACACTTCCACACCATCTGAAAAACAAGATGTATTTTGTTAAGATAAGAATATTGGATTTTTTTTTCTCAATTAAAACCAGAAGGATAAATAAGAGGTGGCATGTTTCAGGCACTAGATTTGCCCTTGGGGGTGGTCCGTGCCATATCTGGCCTTGTTCACTTATCAGCTCTTAAAGCTACTGGTAAAATTCTTGCCTAATAACAATAATAACAATAATAACAATAATAACAATAATAACAATAATAACAATAATGATACCAATGCTAATACCAACAATAATAATAATAACAACAACAACCACATATAACTGTATCAGAAGAAATGCTCCACATTCCCTGCAGCCCAGTTTCTCTGTCTCAAAGGAATATTATCCACAGAATAGGATGAAAGCATTTTACACCACAGAGCACGGGGCTAAAATAAACTGAGTGCAATAGAAAAAGGCATGTGGCTCCAGAAGTGAGAGTGAAAAGAGAGAATTGTGCTCCTCACAAGATACTGATCCACAAACTGCTAATTCTGTGCTCAGTGCAATTCAGACTCTCACTCCCAGAACTCCATAATTGCCTCATTATTTTAATTGTAAGTCAACTGGCAACCCAACTGACCAGTCAGAAAGACACAGAAGGACCTTCCACCCGTGGCCAGAGTAGAAAGGGACATCAGGAGCCTTTCCTAAATGACCCATCAGTTCCTCATCCATCCCCCTATCAGCACTGCTCCAGACATGGCTGCTCTCTGAGTATCCAGCCTGGAGCTTTAGGAACTGGGAAGAGTTCTGGAAAATCATCAACGATCAATAATAAGTTTTTCTAATGACAGGAGCAGGAGAAAGAATATTCTTCAGGCAGGAGGACTGGTTGGAACCAGTTCTGCAGGAAGCATCACGCACCAAGGATCAAGAAGAATGCTAATGTGCAATCATTGAACAGAATAGGAGCCAAAACTTGATATAAGGCACGTAATGAATAATGCTACACAATCAGCCTCTCTACACCCACAGCCTCGCTAAATTTATGAGCCATACATGCCATTGGATGGAATTGAAATGCATTTCCCATCATCGAAGGGTACCATCCAATCTGCTCTAACACAGGACCATATTGGGGCTGAGCAGACCATTCTGTTTGTTAGAAACCCACCAGAATGTGCTGGTATTTATATCTCATAAAAGCTGTTCAGTAAACACAGTACAAAGACCTCTGATTTCACAGAATGCACGAACACGTGCGRAGAATTTCATTCTAGGATTCCAACACCAGAGAGCTCTCTGTCAAACCAGCCCAACCACCATTCCCCCAGCCTGGGGAATTAAACACCTTTCCACTTGGAAAAACCATCATAGCCTCACAGGTTAGAATTTCTGARTTGAAATCACAAACTCTGAATTTGACTGTGATGGGTATTTCAAAGGAAAATGCAGTGTTAGGGACAACAATTTGGGTTTTTTTTTTCCCTGCAGAATCCTGGCATCTCTGTCCTTTAACATTTCTGTTGGGATATTTTTATGGATGTGGCAGCTCAAGCCTGGGAGAATGACTGTTATAATTCCACTTTTATTGTAAAGATTCTTTGCCAGTCTTGGAAAAAAGTGAAAGAGAAGGAACTACAAAGCCCCATGACAACCTCTGTCGTTTACAATTGTAAAACCAGCTTTTCTGAGCCACACAAACTGAACTGCAGTAAATCAATAAACCAGGAGGGGAAAAGCACAGCAGGGTCATCACTCCTGCATTGACAAGGAAAGGAAAGGAATCTCTGAGGCTGGAAARGCACCAGGCACACTTCATTTCTGTTCCTGATTCATTGACAATGGAAGGTGGAAGAACCTTGAGGGATCAGCTGAACCTAAATGCATCTTCAGCTTTGTCAGTCCCTTTCCAGCAGCAGCAGAACCTCTACAGAAAATCAAAAATCTGCTCCATGGCTTAATTGTGGTCATCAGAGTATTTTCCTCAGCATTATCTTAAATTTCCCTTGCTGCCTTTATAAACCATTATTTCTAGAGCTGCATGTGGTGAACAGAGGGGAAAATGCTATTTCCTCTCACTGGTTAAAGATTGCAAAATAGTAAATTTAATAATGTCAAAAACATTTCTACTGAAAGAACTCAAAGCAAAAGAGACTCTCTAGAAATACCTGAGAGAAGGAGAAATCAGCTCTCTTGGCAGGCTCTTGCTCTCTGGGCAAACCAAACACACRCAGCTGGAGTCAGTCAGGGCTTGCAAAACTGCTCCAAAGAATGCCCAGATCTCTGCACTGAGCCTGGAAGGTGTTTGGGTTTGCCCAAGGAGTTACAAACTGCCCCCAGGGAGTCTGAGAGCTGACTGCAGGGATGGGTGATCCTGCTCCCCTGGTGTTCCCTTCCTTCCTGCAGGACAGACCTTCCTGGGGATGTTCAACCTCTGCCACCAGAGCCCAGCAGGAGCCACAGTCAAAGAGGGATTGACTCCAGGCTGCTCTCTTCAAAATGGGCAGATTCAGGATCCAAAACCTTCAAAAAACCCAGAAAGGTTTGGGTTGGAAGGGATCCTAAAACCCATCCTAAAGCCAACCCCTGCCATGGCAGGGACACCTCCCCCTGTTCCAGGGTGTCCAAATCCTGTCCTGGCCTTGGACACTGCCAGGGATCCAGGGGCAGCCACAGCTCCTCTGCAAACTGACCACCCTCAGGGTGTCATAATTGTTTTTTTAATTATTTCAGAAGAATTTTGTTGCAGGACACAGAGCAGGTTTCCTCAAAAGCTGTGTGAGCAATAATCTCACACTGTAACTCAAACCCACAGCATCACTGCAGTGATGACAGATTTTACTCTGTGTAGTATTCATAGACAAGCAATAAAATACATTGAGAATCTTAAACTTTTTTCCTAAACTTTACAAATTATTCATTACAATTTTCTATACTTTACTTCTCTCGCTAAGGTAAATTCTGTATTATAATTTATAGAAGTTGCCTAGCTCTGGGATTCTTAAAAAATGAACAACATTTGAAAAGAAATCTTGAATTTGGAGTCCTTTCATCACAACTCATTGAGCCAACAGCTGAACAAAACACAATGCAAAGGGAAAATGATTGAGCTGACAGAAATTATCAGGAAGGTATTTATAGAGGAAAATATAGAACATTCAYTAAATAAAATAATGTTTCATCTAAGTGATGGCTAATTTTAATAAAATATTTGTGTGTAATTTAGTTTATTAAAATATTTATAGCCTGTTAACACTACAATAACAGAATGGGCCATGCTGTGCAACTTTCTTTCCAGGACAAAGATGCATTTCAGAACCATCTCAGCCCAGTGCAGGGGGAAACATAAGTGACGAGGCAACTTTATAGTGGCTCAGAGTCAGAAAATTCTGGTTTGTTACCTTGGTGTTGTTTTGAGTCGATGGCAACAAACCTCAGTCTTGTGCAAGCATTTTGGAGAGAGAATTACAGGTATAATTCAGGAATAAGGTGCTTTGTAGGGTGGAGTTAAACTTCAAAGGCGGTGAAATAAGGGCCAGTCATCACTGCTCCTCACAGWGTCCTCCTATTGTAATTAAATAGGACATTAATTGCCAAGTGTTATGACATTTAATCAGCTGTATAAAAATAATAATAATAGTAATAAGAATGATAAGCATCATCATCAAAATTATTATGAGAACGAGCTGAGATCCCATGACCAGTGTTTCTAAAAGTTGTTACAGACAAGTCATCCCAGAGTGTAAGTAGTGGCCAAAATATTTTCTTGGAATGTATCCTGACAAATGTTTTTCTTTAATGAGAATTTTTGCAAAGAATCCCAGGGTTCTCACTCACCAAATGAAACAACAGCTTTCCTCTGCCATTGTATTGGATCTATTTATCCCTATAAATATGTGAAATGTTTCTTTTCTTTTTAGTTAGGACACATTCATGAAAAATTGTCATTTTGCACCGTATTACAGGGGGCAGGCCAAGTAAAGGATGGCAAATGATTTGTCACAAAAGTATGAACAACATTTCAGCTGCAGACCCTAAATAAAAATCTTGACTTTTATTCTCTGATTTTATGCTACTTTCCTCTCCCACACAAAAAACTGGATTAGATACATCCGTTCCTTTCTTCTGTAGCACAGGAACTGTCCCTCAATAAATGGGTGTTTAAAACCCTGTCCTCCAGGCCTTTGTAGAAAACATGAAAACAATGAAAATAAGATAGAAATGTTAAAAAAAAACCCTCAAACAAAAGTCCGGCTAAAAAAAGAAACAAACCAAACCAACCAAACAAAATCACCAAAAAAACTCAAAACCCAGCAAAAAAAATTTTTTAAAAATCACCAAAAAAAACACCAAAAAACCTCACCAAAAAACCAAATTAATGACTTTGAACATGTTTTGAACTATTCAGGCTGAACAAGAAAGGATGAATCAATGGATCTCAGCAGTACCCACTGCAGGYTTTTTATCTTTTCCTTGCACATTCCCAGTTCTCACAGCCTGGGCAATTCTTACACAAATCCACACAAATCTCTTTTGGTTATTCCACACAAATCTCTTTTGTTGTGAGGTTTTGCCTGTTTGTTTTCCACTGAGCCACTTCCAACAARCACCAAAACCCACCAGTGAAATCCTTGGTGCTGGGTGGGAAAACCTTCCYGGGCTATTACGAGGAAAAGGAAGGTTCCTGTTATGTTCCAAGCACATTTCATTGGGATGAAAACAGGAATGGAGAAGCACAATTTTTTTCATCCTTCCAAGCAGAAGGAATCATCAGTTTTGAATGCACAGATTCATTGTCAGCTCATGCCTGAATTCCAGGAGCCACCCTGGTAGGGAGAAAATTCACTCTGAGGATAAAGGGAAGGAATGCAGTCATGAGGAGCTGCAAATATTTTTCAGCCTGGTCCATGCAATCACCCAAAAATGCTCCTGATGTTCTGCAAACATTCCATCCCTCCCCTGGATATCCTGACACGAGCTCTGCCTGGCAGGGAGCAGGTGCCTCCACAAATAAAAAAAGAGTTTTTTTCCATTATTTTGCAGAACAGCCAATTAACCTCCTTTTAGCTCACATATTCTTGCCAAATAGTGACACTAAGGAATTTTCTTGTGAACTTGGTCTTATCTTCAAGACTGCTAATTTGGCAAAACAATTACTCCCAACTGCTTCCTCTCACTCCCCAATTAACTCATTTTTTTCTCATATTCTCATACACAAAGCAGGCAGCTCCAGCAGCAGGAGTTTTCACTGGATGGGATGTGCCRTTTCCCACACTCTGCACTGGTGCTATATTTGTTATTTAGAACAAGCCCAGATTGTTCCTGGAACGGTGCCTATAGAAACTCCTGCTGTAATGTGTTTATGTGATCTATAATTACGGGCAAGCTGCGACCTGAGCTCTGCCTCTGCGTTATCAAACGCCAGAGCCGGGCCCTGGATTAACTATTCCATCTGATAAATCCCCTCTCTTCAGCAGCTCATGCCACAGAAGCTAAAAGAACATTGAGGTTGCATTTTTGAGCTTCAGGAGAAAAGCTGGACAATCTGTAACATTCCAAGCCAGTTAAAGGATGTTCAAATCTGCTGAATTCTCCCCAAAGTAGCAGGAATGTCGAGGCACCAGGATGAAAATTAGGCCAAGATTAGTTAATGTTGGGTATTTGCATTTGAAAATGTTGTCAAAAACCACAAAGAAGATGTAGGAACTATCATGGTCCTCACCTGCCAACAGAGCTTCACGCAGCTGAGCTGTGTACACAAATAAAAATGGAAAAATCTGGTTATAATCCGAGCAAACAACAGATTATTATGAATTTTCATCTAAATACTGTGTCAAGATAAATAATTAGGGCAGTCTCAGTAACTGTAGGAAGAAAAATCTTTATAGAAATAACATTTTAKTTAAACAGAAGAGTAGAGCTGAAASGTTTAWTTATTAGAATTATTTTKATGTACTTCACATACAGACCTCAATACCTTTTCATACCCAATATTTTCTATTTTTCTGACATTAAACATCAAAACAAGTTTTTTCTAAAAAAACCCCTGTAAATACGTGCTAGTAATTTTCATTCATTCTGATTCAAGGCAGCAAGTTATCAAGCAGAATTTTTAAATCATCATAATRTTTATAAATACTTTTACTCCCATCTATTAAACACCTCTTTCACATGTGATGCCTGAGACAGATTTATAAAATCTCACTTCAGTACTATCTCATCTTTCTCTCCAATGCCATTGTCTCACCTGTGCATCACCACAAGGCAGATAAAGGGGTTCTGATGGTATTTTTGGATATTCGTTCCCATTAATGAGGCAGAATATGACATGTAAATCATCCAAAGTGCAGAGGGACAGGCAGGGCAGGGGCTGSTGCTGCAGTTTGACATTTTACATCTTCTTTCTTTACAAATTTTATTTTGAATGGAATCCAAGCCTAAAAGATGAAATTGCAGTTCTGAAATGGATGTGGCCAAAGGAGCACCAGCACAGCTGGTCTCTCTGAAATGAGKTGCAGATGGCAGAATTCTTGCAGCAGCAATCTTACAGAATTTGGTAGGAAAATTGCACAATCTGCCTTATCAGCTCACCAAGGGCATTCCTGCAGGTGTGGGGAACCAACTTCTGCTCTCTCAAATCTGACAATTCCCAATTTGCAACTCCAGCAGCAGTTTTTTACATCCAAATTAAATATTATTTTGTTGGTTTAGTCTTGCTCTGTCCTTCTGATCAGCTGCAAGAAATAATTACTCAGTATTTTGATATGGAGCTCCCATCGAGTTTGGAGTTTTCTGTTGCAYCATGGCATGATTAAAGATTATATARGAAKTTAACACARGCTGGTACCTCTGACCCAGTGAAAGGAGGAAGTAAAGGAAAAGTTCCTTCTTGAGGTCACTGTGACTGTAAGGACATAACAGACATGTCTGACATTTCATCTCCCACAGGGAATTCCCAAAGAATTGCAAATCAATACCTCAATTCCRAGCTCTTCCAGCTCCAGCTCCTCCTTCCCAGCTCTCTGCAGGTACACAAAGCTACACAATGCTTTAGTCAGGAAAATAACTCCACTGTAGACCTCATTTTTAAAAAAAAGTTAAAGTTTTTACAGATGCCTGAATGAAGTCTGTCCTATATGTAATATGAATGCCATTTGAATCCATATAGGAAATACCATATGTGTCAATGTCTTTTCACTAAAGAATGTTACTTACAAACACACCCAATTATCTCCTCATGGCAGGAATTTCTAACATGGCTAATGTTGCGCATTTAATACATTTGGGTTTATTCTAAACATTAATAGGACCTCAATAAGTAAAAGATTAAAAGCCATTGCTACACCAAACCCCAGTACCTGAGCGTGCCAGGGGCTGTGGGATGGGGAAGATTATTGTTGATAGGAAAATGTGTTTATATGGGATCAGGCTTTTTTCTCCTGAGCTCTGTGATGAATTTTRGGTTACCCAAGGTAAGCCATCACTCTCTCGTGCCTGTACCACATCACCAAGTGCAGAATTCCAKGTCCTGCAGTAAWCAATCCCTTCTCATGCCAGAGGCTCCAGCTCATCCCAGWGCCTTCAGCTGGGGCACTTTTGATGTCCCCTTTGCTGTGATGTGGAAATACCTCAACACAAATGTATGGATGTGTGAATATGGATTTGTAACACAGATTAGGCAAATTATTTTCTGCAATATTCCTTTCTGCCCACTGCAGCCTCCTGGGGCACGATCTGCTCCCAGCTGTGCTCTGAGTGTTCTCAGATCCAAGGGGATGTTGTGATTTTTACACTGTGTGTAAAATCAGAGAATCTTCTTTGGGGTCTGCAGCTGCAATATTATTCCTGCATTGTGAGGAATCACTTGCCATCCCTTTTCTTGGCCTGCCCCCTGTAAAATGGTGCAAAATGATAATTTTTCGTGATTGTGCCCTGGAGTTAATGGRATTACTCCCCTCAGAAAAATGTAAGCGAAGGATTTTTCCCTTCTCCTTTACAGTGGCAACTGAATTTCACAGATCCACTGAAGAGGGAGAATTTTCTTTGATCAGATTCCACACCAGAAATACAAATGTCATGTTCTGCTCTACCCAGAGCCATTAACACTAAACTACAGCTAATAAATGTGCCACAAAAACAAGAAACAAACACAAATCCCACCTCCCACGCTCCTGCACACCAGCAGCTCAGTGCCAAAGCTCTCCTGGTTCTTGGAATAATCCTGCTGGTGTTCTTGGAGGGCTCCCAGGGACAGGGACAGCCAGTGGAGCCCTTTGTGTGAAGGCACATTTAGATAGAGAGAAGGTCATTGAAGATAATTCTGCTTATGAAGAYGGCTGCTCCTTTGAGTCAACCCATTTTTTAATTATGTGTTACTCTTCAGGTGGAATTTTGGATGTTATTTTCTTTGATATCTCTGTGACTCATGCTTCAGTTGAGCAAAGCAAGCTTCAATTTGCTAATGCAAGTGTGTACAAATTTGAAACTGGTTAGGTTGGGTGTGCCTGCCTGTAGAAACACACATTTTCTTACAGTTTTCAATGAATGTTACTGGTGCAAAATTATCTGGCTACATCTTAGTTGAATTTACGTATTTCATRGTTTGAATGCCATCCTTTCAAAGTTAATTCAGCTGGCTGATTGCTGAGGTTCAGAAGAGGAAAACTGCATTAATTGTGATAAAACCAGTGAGTGATGAGGAGTTGTCTGTCTTGATCAGGTCACGGGGGTTACACAACCAGCTTGGCATCACCTCACACCTGCTGGAGAAAGCAGGGGGGAAATTCAAGGGTTTTCATTGAGAAAATGAAGAAATTGCTCTTTTGTTTCACTTCAGGCTGTAGCCTGTGGTTTGCAAAGCGTGGAGTGAGCCTGCTCCCTCTTCACCCTTCTGCGAGGATGCAGGGGAGCAGAGCCCACAGCTCCTTCCTGGGGTGATGGGAACATTTCATGAAGGGAAAAAAAATAGGAAAAAGAAATAGGAAAAAGAAATAGGAAAAAGAAATAGGAAAAAGAAATAGGAAAAAGAAATAGGAAAAAGAAAGGGAAAATGTTCCAAGCCCTCTGTGTGACCCTCCCACTCTCCCCTCCAGCTCACACTGCCATGGTCAGCACAGCATCACAAACAAATTCCAGGCTTCTTGAGGAATTTCACCAACACACTGGGACTTTTGGGGAGAAACTACAGAAATAAGTTTGCATTTAAATGTAGGTAACTCTCCCCCAGTGCATTTCCTGGCACTGCAGAAATCCTGATTTATCCTATGCCTACAGTGTATTGTAGGAGAAAAACAAGGCTTACAAATCAATATTTCAGTGTGCTAATCCACTGCCTTGCAATATACTTGTTTATTATTTGCAAATGTACAAATATGCGAAAATTAATTGTACCATTTGCTTTCTCAAAATAAATATGTTTTTTCATCTACCAATCCAAATGTTTCCAAAGAACTGAGTGATTAATATCGTCTCTGAAACTGTGATTATGTCAATAAACATAAAGCAAGATATTGGACTAAGTATGACTCCAACTGTGAGTGATTTATAGTGATAAAAATACACAGATGCCATCTGTACCAACAGAAGAACACTCGTCACAAATTTGTCTTGTGGTAACACTTCTCTCTCATTTATACTGAAACGAGCACTATTTCTCTTCCAAAGGCACTGACAGTAAAATATGGCCACTTTTCAAGTGAGTAACCCAACAGCAGGAGAAATACACCCAAAACTATGAATTAAACTCATTCTCTGACTCGYTGAAGGCCTCCAGGATGTATCATTGAATGCTCACCAAGCATTAARCCCAGTTTTCCAGCCAAACTCAGGAGCTGCTTCCCCACTGAGAGGTTTTTTGGGGGTGACACTTCTTACCTTTTGCAGAGAAAATCAAAACAAAAAAAAGAACAGGAGAACCTTCATCCAAAATGGCAAAATCTTCAGGTGGAGAAGGCARCCCAAGTCATCAGTCTGATCTCAGCAGTGTGGATGGAGCTTGGCAGCTTCTCTGCCACTTCAGCATTAAGGCAGAGGCCACGGGGGATGCACTGGGGAAAGCAGGGCAGGACTGAGCACCCTGATAAATATCAGTCAACTTCAAATGCTGACAGCCAGATCAAAAGAGAAGGAGAATTTGAATAGGATCTGCACGCAGAGAGCTTCCAGCAGCAGCTGCAAAAACAAAGATTTGGTACCCAAAGCGTTATTCATTTCTAACTATACATGAAATCCTGAGAGTTTGGGAGTGGTGAAGGGTGACAGCATTATTATCATTTATTAGCAGGTGAAATAAAGCCATGGCAAGTGCAGGGCAGGTCTGGCTGGGTCCCCCTGAGGATGCCYCATATTCCCAGTCCTGCCCTGTGCCCATCTCTGGATGTCTGGAGGAAGGCACCAACACCCTCAGCCTTTCAGAAATACTTTTCACCCACAGTGGCCTGAAGTGTGCCTGCCTTGGGCTCTAAAATATAGCAAGAATGTAAATTAAAGTGCAAAGTAAAGCTGTATTTATTTCTGATTTTTGTTCTGTCACTGTGCTTCCACCCCCACTTCTGTCAGTGCTCCAACCCCGCAAAATCTCCTTTGTATCAGAAAGCTGACAGATTTAGCTCCTGAACACTCCAAGATACTTTGCCTGCTGAAATTTAGGAAAACAGAACAGCTGTCACTCAAACATACTTTGCAAGCAGCAAGCCTGTTCAGTTTCTAATGTTTACTCCCCAAAAATCAACACTTCAATGACACGTCCTACTGACATCAYAAACCCCACACTGCAGTCTGACAGACATGTGGAGCAAACCARTGCCAGAGCCTGGCCTTCCAGAGTTCTCACACAGCTGATCTTGGGAATTTGGGAAATCACATTTTCTTTACTGTTTTGAACTGTGTCTCCTGGTCAGGTTATGATTTTTTTTGTAGGAGTGAAGAGCTGAGGATGATTCCACCTGGAGTAATTCACTGCACAGGCACAGCCACAGGAATGGATAAGGAACAGTTTGCCATGAGCTGAATGGCTGAGGCTGCTGATTTCATGTTGATTTTTTGGTTCTGGCATCCCTCAGGATCACACCAGGGTGCTACACTCAAACCCAAGTGCTTTTTGCCCCACAACAAGATGCAAGATCAAGAAACTCCCCTGGACAATGAGCATTTTCTCATGAACTWACTCGTTCATGATTTCACCTCCTGATCTTCTCAAAGTGCACTGAAAGGCACACAAAATCCCATTTATCAAGGACTGGGGGAAGACACAGCAAAAACTCAGCTCCTGATAGCTTTWCCTCTAAGAAACCAACCAATTTTCAGATTCCATAGAACCATCACAAAAATGAAAAATAAATTCACTGACTGCACAGCAGACAACCCCCAGCACTCAGTTTCCATCAGTCAAGCCTTGCTACTCATTCTAGGGGGCGGATTTTTAATTCCAACTTTGATGCTGCTCTGCTCATTAGCAGATTTTCCATACCAGCCAAATGCCACTTCTGTGCCAGCAAGACATGCAAAAGTGGGTGATCTGAAATTATTTTCCCTAATGACATTTTCTTTCTGGATGCAAATAAAAATTGTGTCTGAGCGTGTATCTGTATAATGCAATTACATGGCTTGACACAGTAACTGCAATMCTAAATTAAACAGCTGCACATGAAAACTCCATGAAAATCTAGTCCTGGTATTTAATATCCATCGTTCACCTGTCAGCAGCCACCATCAGGGGCATTTCTCTGCTGATTTGTGAGTCAGAATTGCACAATACTCATTCTAAAGCAGTAACCATTCCCTCTTAGCTTGACTGTGGATATTTACTAAAATCAATGCAAAAAAATCACAGGCAGCAGCAGACACTTTTCTTCAAATGCACCCATAAATATGTACTACTAATGAAGTAAAAGTTGTATTATTTCTTAGTTTTTCCATGCTGCAAAATACTTCAAACATTTTTAATTTTTTTTTAAACGTGATGGAAGATGGTTTCAAGGTATTTGCACTTATCAATACCCTCAATTGAACAATATAGCATGAATAATGTGCACAGTGAAACGCATAAGGAAAATGTGACTGAAAATTAAAAAAAAAAAACCCTAATTTTACATTGTTATAAAAAAAAAAAAAAAAAATGGAAAAAGAAAAACAAAAAGGAAAATTTGAATAAAAATTAAAAAAAAAAAAACCCTAATTTTACATTGTTATAAACCTCCAAAGTGCATCCATATACCAACAGTTTTCACACTTTCATACCTCAAAATTAATAGAAGATGTCTGTTTTTCTTTGTGTCCAAGGCCAGGTTGGACAGTGGAGGTGTCCCCGTCCATGGCAGGGGTGGCACTGGGTGGGCTTTAAGGTCCCTTCGAACCCAAACCATTCTCGGATTCTGGGATTCCACATGTCACCTGGATTTGGATATAAAACAAWTCATAGGGTGAAAAATTAGCCTAAACATTTAAAAGTAAATTTCAAAACAATCACAAAGTTGGCATTTTTCAAGACACTCAAACTCCAAAAGACGCCCCTACACTGCTTCACTAAAATGTACGTCTTAAAAGTCAGTCTTGGTGGGATTATTTGAATTTTCAAAAGCGGAATTTCTGCTTTTGGGTGTATCTAAACCCTCTAAGTGAGGGGAGCCGATCAGACTCAGTCCCGGAGGGAACGCGGAGCATCCCGGACATTCCCAGCTCAGACACGGAACGTCCCAAATCCATCAAATCACGTGAAAATCCTCATTTCCATGGCTGGCATCAGAATCGTCGCTGGTGGGAAAGTGAGAGGACAGCTCTCTCTGCTGGTGCTTTCCTGAAAAAAATAACGCTGGAGTGGAAAATATCGCGGAAAATGAGCGCTGTCCCCAGCTCCGCTCGCCCGCTTTGTTTCTGCGCCTCCCCGTTCTCCTGCTGACTGATGGCTAAGAAAGAACAGAATTTGGTAAAATTCTGGTATTGAAATGCTCTCAGCTGTCTGTCAGCAGGCTGGGTTTTGCCGCGATAAGCACTCCACAAAGTACTTTAAAAAGCAAGCACAGAGAAATGGGATTTGCTGGAGGAAGGAGATGGCTCAGTTAAAGCAGCACCATCAGCAGTGATCGAGGCGGCTCTCACCGCAATTTTCTGCTCCAAATAAGCAAAACTCMACCTCTGGATGACAGGAGGATTCCTGCTTTCTGCTTTTTTAAGGAAGGGAATGAGAACAGGAGGTCAGCAACTAAACTTGATGTGAATTCTGCAAGCAGTGGCTGTACAGAGTGAGAAWCCTTTGTAACCAAAATGTGTTCAGAAGAAGGCAAAAGCTGAACCCAAATCCTGCTGGGTTTAGATCTTGGCTTTGGGAATGCAGAACAGCGAGATCTGGTCACCATTCCCGAGGAAGCAGAGACTCTGACAAGTGAATGAAGCAAAGAGACTCTGACAAGTGAATTCCCGGTGTTTTAGGATTCATTTGTGGGTTCAGAGCACAGTGAGGAGGAGGTTTTGGTGTGTTCCCCATCCCTGGAGATGTTCCAGGCCAGGCTGGACAGGGCTTGGAGCAGCCTGGGACAGTGGGAGCTGTCCCTGTTCATGCCCTGACACAGCCTGGGCTGAGCCCACCACTGTGAGGAAGAAAAAGAAGAGCAGAAAAAAATGAGGAAAAAGCAGATAAATAAGGCTTCCTTCTTAAGAGTTTGATTTCCTTGTTATAATCAAAAATAAAACCCCATGATTCCAGTAAATATGATTATAAACCAAATGAACTCACTTTTAACAAAGCCTTGGTTCAAGCACATGTTGAATTATTACACCAAATGAAATTATGCCTTCACTGATTCCAGATTTTTTTTTCCTAGAGCTTTCATGCCTATATAAACTAAATATATTGCTTAATAAATTTTCTTTCAATATAAAACCATGGCAATATTTTCACTACGTTTCCATGCACATATTCCTATTATAGTATTTTCTTTTATGTAGCATTATATGAACAAAAATAGTGCAATTTTGTGKCCCTATTTCTACACAAAAGATAGAACATTTATAGGACTTATTGAGGGTAAATTATCAAAAATTCAAAGCAAGTTAAATTTCCAACTGTCATTAATTTGCAGATTGTGAGCTCACATTGCCTACAGGTACCACGCAGAGAAATATTTATTTTGTGAAATCTATAAAGAGAACTGGGAGTTATTTCTAAATGCTAACATCACACAAAATCTGCATTTCTGCAAATGAAACTGGTTTTTTTTAATGTCATATTACAATAAAAATCAAGACACACATTGTGAACAAGACTTTCAGACCAATTAGGCACACAATTACATGTGCAGGAGGCATGCACAATTGTGCAGCTAATTTGTGCATGAAATGACTCTGATTGCACAYCCTAATTGGATAAATGTGTGTGCAAATGCCAGCAGTCCTTGGTGCCACAATTATCCCCTGCACATCCATAGTCATGGCAACACTGCAGAAATGACATGCAGCCTTGCATACCGAGCTGGGCTTGGGATTTCAGCACAAATCYTTTTTGTTTTCTCCTACCTGGACATGATATTTGTGGAAATTTCSTGCTTATTTCCCATCCAGATGAGGTGAAGTGATGGACATCAGCACTGCCAAGGGATCTGATTATTTAGGGAACAAGAAGAGGAAAAGTTGGGAGTTTTTGTCTGGAGGTGCAGCACCTTGAGAGTGCTCTGATAAGGGAAGAGATTAAAAACCTACAGTGGTGTAAAACACAGCAGGAACATGGAAGTTTATATTCCTGACTCCTACCTGAATTAGAATGACAGAATTTACGGGCTTTAGTTGTGGTGGGAGTGGGAAGGGTGAGAGGCCTCAGCCCACAGAAGGTTCTGGACCAACCCCACTGGATCATTTGGAGATTTTTGTGGAGGTGTTTTCACAACCATCCATAATTTATAAAATTAATAAGTGCAAATAACCTTCTGTCTTCTCCCAGAGGTGTTCAGTAATTCCTCCAGACATGACAACCAACTCTGTGCACTGCAATGGTCACAGTCTGCAATATTAAAATTAAAATAAAAATAAATCCTTCCATTTGAAAACAATGGAGTTCAAATACATCTCAATACTCATCAGTAGGAGCCCAAACCCTGAACAAGTTCTTAAAAGAAACAATTGTTTATATTATTTCTTTCTAATTTATAGAGCTCTCTAAACATACAGAGATAGATAGATAGATAGATAGATAGATAGATAGATAGATAGATAGATAGATAGATAGATAGATAGATAGATAGAAAGAAAAATGCTTTTCAACAAGAAGGGACTGTTCAAAGGAGTCTGGTGGTGTTTGAAACTGCATAGGACAAAGGCTCCATAAAGTCTCCATTTAAATTTTGGAAAATCCTCATGAAAATAGAAACTGAGCAGCTCAGAAAAAGCAGAAATGTAAGGGTGGAGTTAATGCAAACTCTGTGTTACCAACCCACCAAGAGCACTCAACCAAGCGCTTCCAAAGCTCTCTTGGGAATTTTAAGGATTTTCTTCAGCCAGATGAGTTTATTTTGCTAGCAGAAGGTATGTTATTAGGAGTTTATCTTAGAAATGAGGGAAACGGCTTCATCCTTCAATTGTCTGCAATGCATTTTTACTCCAACAGCTTTTTCCTTGACTTGAAAACTCCTCATTTTAAGGGTTGTGCAGTGGTAAATCTGACAGCCGAGCCACCTCAATCTGATGTGATTTTGGGCAGGTCACAGCCTCCTCTGGAGCTTTGTTTCCCCCAAAATGAGGTACCAGCCCTGTTTATGAGGTTCCCATGCGTGCCCCACCTGTGCCGACAGAAACACCATCAAACTAACAAACGAGGCCGTGTGYTCAGCTCCATAATGTTGGAAGGAGGTGGGAGAGGAGATGTTTGGGGTTTGATAGCTTTTACATCATAATAAAGACGGAGGGATTGCAGTTTTGGAACTTGTTGATATGCATGGAACTCCAGAAGCTCCCGTCCTTTCCCCGCAGCGCATCCGTCACGGCGATTCTCTCCCAGGACAGAGAAAAATGATTCAGCAGAAATTGAAGTTCCTCATTTCTATGCTGCAAGGGCTCATATTCATTTTCAGAGGTGGCTGAGAGCCTCAGAAAGATGTTATTGTGAGCAGAGAGGCTGCCTGGCCGCCGAGCTGCCCCGCTGGGGACAGTCCATCACGGAAATCACAGCTCTCAGAGTGATGCTCTGCTGTCCCCAAGGACTATTACACTGCCCTGGGAAATGTGGCCCTTGTCACCTGGGCAATTGGGAATTTTCGGCTCTTTGTCAGGTGAAACACAGCTCTCCTTTTCTCTGCAGATGGCAGTGTTCTCTGCGTGCAGGGCTCTGAAATTCCCCGTTACTGCTCTGCCTCTGAAAGCGTTCCAAATTCTCATACCTGTGCTCCAAAAGCTGGGSATTGCAGGTGCTGTTCAAAGGAGTCTGGTGGGGGTTTAAATTCCATGGGACAAAGGTTCCATAAAGTCCTTTAAAACTCTGGAAAATCCTCATCAAAACAGAAACTGAGCAGCTAAGAAAAAGCAGAAGTGATGGACACTGCTACCCCGTTCTAGCAGGAGGAAAGAAAAATTAATTTTTCCAACACAGGTTAAAAAAAAAAAACCTCACCTTTTTCTTTTTTTTTTTGTTTGTTCTAATATTTTTTAAAAGATTTTTCACATGGAAATGATGCGAAACAATAGATACAGTTAAAATAAATATCATAGACAGATCTTGTGATTATTTACAACTAGAGCTGCAGTCATTGTTTTGGGTTTTTTTTAAATTTGGAACTTTAAACTTGTGCAGAAAAGGCAAACTAAGCACCTGGGGTTCCAGGACTATGTTTTCAGTGAAAAAGATCAAGAGTATGGAAAATTGGAGAGGGAAATGGCATAATTGACACCAATCAACTGCAACCTCTATTCCCCCACTGTTTCATACTCAGAGAACTTTGTATTTCTCTAAAGTTTCAGCCCTGAGCCATAATGTTTTATATACCTAGCTTCATGTCTGACAACATTCCAACATTTTTTTTTCCTCTGGAAATATATATTAAATGGTATGAAATGACAAAGTAAAACTATTAATCCAATAAATTACCTAAATGCATGTTTCTCTTACATTCCAGTTTCAGCAGAGCTTTCTCCTTTGGGTGATCCCAGTGGAAGGACAAGAGGAGAGGAGAGGGCTGTRTTTCAGTTTAGCTTCACTTCAGGGACTCCTGGTTCTCATTTAACATCAAATCTCTTTCAGTGCTGCTCAGTTTCTTGCACTATTTATGTCCAGCAGCTCTTCCCCAATCTAAGTAAAAACAGTTTTGTAGGTTGTTGAGAAAGAGATTAAATCACCTCAGCAAACATTTTGGGCACTTTCCCTTCAACCCCTCCAGTTCCTCCCAGGACCCCTCTGTTTGGGGGCTCTGTTCTCCTTATTATTTTCCAGTAATTTAAACAATTAAAATACATGTCTGTGACCACAGCAATAATATCCAAAAATTTTCAAACCTTTTTAAATTTCAGAGCAGAAATTCACCTTCAGTGAGCTACTCTGATTTCTGTATTGTAGCCATAGAATTGCAGTCTTTAAGTCCAAACCTCCAGTTTGTTGCTGCCCTGTCTGATACACCTCCTTTACAAAATTCAGATTTTTGAGGACTTTTTTGAGGAAGAAAACCCATCACTTTCCCTGGYAGCTTTCCTCCCAGTTTTCAGTGCTGAGCTGGCTTTGCTGGAGGTTCTAGTCCTTGCTGTGCTGGCATTAAAGGTTTTTAGCAAACAAATCTCAGTCCAATGGAGTTATTTGCAGGCAAACAGTTTATCCTATTATGTTCTTTTCTCAATGCACAGGTGTTTCATTAACCTGACTGAGAGCTGAAGCTCTTCTCCCCATCATCTGAGTACTTCAGCACTGTTTACAATTTAAATACCAGAATTAATAACAACACCCTGCAGAACCAAAAAAATTAAACCTCCCCAACCTCGGCAGGGCACGACACAATTTTCATATTATTATTAAATTTCTCCTCCATTGCACAGCATTCTCTGGGAGGTTCTGTCGAGTCATTTRGGACCATTATTTTTGAAAGGCCTTTCAAAGTCACTCCCTGCCTGGCCACGGTGTCCAGGCTGTGGCTGGAGCCCTTTTTCCCCAGGAGCATTGACACATAGCTCATCCTAATGGCCACAGCTCCCATTACTGAGCATAATGGCCCTGTCCTTGGCCATGCTGATTAAGCCATAATCACTTTGTCAGTGGCAAATGTTCCAGTGCTGTTGCAATATTTATGTTATATTATTGATAAGAATATTGAGGACGTTCCACGTCGCCCCCCTGACAGTCACAAGGACTGGAATTCCCTACAAACCTTTTCTATTCTCTGCCTGGGATTCCTGAAGTTAATCAGCCTAGAAGTAATTATCACAAACCTTACCATCAAATCAAAATTAGGAATTGAGTCTGGTAGAAAAAGAGCAAACACACACTTGGAAAATCGCTGATTTACAACCATGAGACTCATAAAAAATGGAAATATGGTTGCTAATATTTATTTCTCTGTGTCTATTAAATTTTGAACAAGGTGCAAAACTGAATGAATCCCACTAAAACTAAATTTCATAGGGTGAGCTTTATGGAAATAGCACTTAAAATGCAACAAAATATTGTTAAAAATACTGCAGGCAGGGCAGGTTATGTGAAATTAGGCAAAGACAACTTGGTAAAAAATCAGAGGAAGATTTGAAAGCATTTTATGACTAGAAAAAGCTTGTTCCTAAAAAGTTCCACACATTTCAAGAAAAGCTCATTGGAAACAAAGTCAGTGAGCTTTTGCTAAAACCAGAAGTGTGCAATGACAAAATTGGGACTAGCTAGGTGAGTTATTAAGGGAACTACTACAGCACTTGTTTGTGCTATTCAAATGAATATTAACAAATTTAAAAAAACGAAAATAATTCTTAATTTCATTTAAGATGTACTTTCTTCTTTGAGTAACTTACAGTTTTATATTAATCCTGCTAAACAACTGCCCTGAAGGGCTGTGAGTGATGGCACAAAGCTGGTGCCAACATTTTCAGCGGGATAAAACTCAGCAATGAGTTTTAAAGGCTGAGAATTTGGTGGCATTTCCCTGCAATCTAAGGCTAAATTTTCTTTTTCATTACGTGAATACCTACAGAATTGCTGCTGAAAGCCAGAGGTACCCAAATCCTCCCAGCTGACACGAGGCATCCGTGTGTTTTCTCCTTCCCTTTGATGAACACCGAGCAGCCAACGCAGCCATCTGGTCAGGGAGAGAGAAATTGTGTAAAAATGAGATATGCGTGTGTAAATAAAAGATTGATGAATGAAGCCCTGAAAGCTGAGATGAAAGTGAAGCAGAACAGACAGGTAAATCATTCTGATACTTATGTTAGTGCTGAAATTATGTTCCTCTACTTTCTTTTTTTTTTTTTTTTCCCCTTCTGCTGACAGCAGTGCAGGTGACAAAAAATACTTTCAATTTTGCTGCTGACACAAGTGCTGGAGGTTAGCAAACTGTTTGAGTTCTATTGCTGAAGAAGGATGCTTTGGTCAGGAGAAGTGAGGAAGTTTTGTGGCTTCATTTTTAATTACTTGGTTCTTTCATTATGAAGCCCCAAGTTCAACGTTACCTCCAGAGCAGCCTAGGCTGGCTTGCCAAAATTAAAGGTGTGTTTAGAAACAAATATAAGTTCTGTATATTTTCTGGCAGAATTTTAAAGCTGGATTCCTTCCCCCACAGGTCTCTGTATTTTCAATAAATAAAATAATAATTTTAGCCAAAGTAAAAATGGAAGTAAATTCTTTACAGGTAATTCTTTACAGGTAAGCTTCACCTAGGAGCCCATTAGACTGAAAATGCAATTAGGATGTGTTTTTTTTAATATGAAAATTAAGTTGACATTTTAGCAATGAGAAAAAAAAAGATGGAGGGATGCAAAAAACCCACTGCAAGCAATTTTTCACCCAACCAATCACTGCTGGACATTACAGAAAGCTCACTGAGCACACCCAGAACCACAGCACTAAGGAAAAGTAACTGGTAACTCATCTAAGATCTGAAATATCTGAAACACCCACTGCTTATTTGTTGGTGCATTGGGCATTTTATAAATTTAAAGTCAGTAGCAGCCCCAGCACAGGAATATTTCACAGTATTCTAGTACAGGAATATTTTACATAATTCCATGAACAGACTAATTTTGTAGATCAGCAGTATCAGCCTTGTTTCTGAGTTTACTGAGTACATTCTGCAGTTCTTGCTATTTGATGTCAATTTTAGAACCATGCAAATCACTGTGCTTAAGATGTTTGGCCTTTTGATTGACATTTTTTGTATTCTGTGGCTATTGGTTCCCTTACAGTTTAGGATAAATGACATTTTTTAAAGAATGACCTGAGCCAAAGATGCAGAGCCTGAAAATGAAGGTACTTGGGATTTCAGAGGTGTAAWGTGACCGAATTCAGTCCTTCTAGCTCAAAAATCCCACAGTGAGATCCTCCAGGAGGTGTAAAAGGCTCTCCCCACTGTGTGCAGAACATCTGCAGCTGAGCAGCTCTGAGTCCATTCAAAAAACCCAGAATTTATCCTGTGTTTGGAGTTTTAGGGGCAATTTTCAAAGGCAGATGCAGAATTTGACACCAGCCTCTTCTCTAAATCAGGATTTAGGGGTTCATACATGCGTAGAGCAGGGAAAAAAAACACTGTCTCCACAAATATATACAGTCAGTTATATTTAAACAAAACAAAACCCAATCCAAACTTTTTTTTTACCCAACTTGGGAATTGCCATTCTAGAGCCCATCTAGGCATTGACATCCCTGGGAATGGAAAGTTCTTGAATAAAACATTCTGCAGACCTCCTGACAGAGAAATGCTGGGAGTTCAGCACACAAATTACTGTAAAAATCAAAGGTATAGAGTAACTTATCTCTAATTTGARCTAGAGGGAGAAAATGGGAGCAATGCTTTAATCTGTGCTCCACCATTTGTTCCACGGGGAAATCAATTGACTTCTTCAATTTGTTTTTGCAAGTTATAAAACAGAGATAGTAAATATCAGTCATCCTATCGAGCCAAAAATCAGGAGAGTGTTAAAGGTGCCAAAGGAGCATAATTATTGTGAATCCCATGGAAAGAAAAGGGAATACCCTCCTGAAATGAAGATTGTTTCCTTTGAGAAAAGGCAAGATTAGGCAGTGATAACTGGCAAGTCCTAGCACATTGTTTAATACATTTATTGGACATTATTGAAACAGAGACAGTCAGTACCTGGAAGAACACAAGACAACAGAAGAACCCAAAAAACWGTCACAGCCAAACTTTCCCATCTTCACCTGCCAGCCATGCTTGGGAATCCAAGGGTATGGGGGGGGAAAGAATTGGTTTTGGTAAACAATTCTACTTCAGTTGTGTTGAATTCCAGCCAATGACAGGATCTCCAAGACACCAGTTCTGAATTCAGTGTTTGTTTCTCCTGAGTCTCACAGTATGAGAGGAAAGAGGAAATTTTGGAAATTTCCAAGGAGGATGTAGGCACAGGGAAGAGCCAAGTGGAGGGGACTGAAGGCAGAATGAATCTCCTGGGCTAAGGGACTTTTTTCCAAAAGCAGAAATCAATGAGGAATGAAGGTGTCCCCTTTCCTTACTGGGATTTCTCTCCCCTCTGAATAAAAGAAAATAAAAATCCCCAAGCAGTCAGAACCACCGACTTGTAGAAAAACTAAACACCGTCATCTGATGCTACACAAGAGTGTCAGATAAATCTGTTCTGATGATTTCAAGCAATTGCTTTCAGAATGGAAAGTGGTGTTGAAAAGGAAGCCATAGGAACATATTTCACRTTGAAAGGCTTTGTGAAATTATATAATCTGTAAAAATGGAGAGATTTGGCCTCTGCTCGCTTTCCTTCCGCTCCTCATGGTTATTATTGCCTCATTATACAGTCGTTTGTACAATCCTTTGGCAGACATTTACTATTGCATAAATTAAAGTTGCTGAATCTAGTCATGCCTACAGGTCTTTATGAAAATACCAGCAACATTTTTATTTGAATGTCAAAGTTTGTCAACCATTAAACTGATTGATTTTTCATTATGCAATTCAATAGAAGAAGCAATCTCCAGTCTGTATGCAACATTGCTCAGAGAAAAACACRCATCTTGGAAAAATCCTTCCTGCTTATTCTTTAAAATCTTTTCACAAAGGAACCGTGCTTTAAGGCTGACTTCAGGTATTTCATTAATACACCAGCAACAGATAAAATGCTGTAATTCTGTGAAAGAGAATGAATTCATCTATGGTAATCCAAAAATTCCAATAATTCTTTAAAAACCTTTCCAAGTGGCTTTGTCAGTGAAGTGTGTGTTGGTGTCAGGAGGAAGAGGTTTAAGCCCTGAAACCCAAACAGAGTCAGCTCTGTACCTCGGGGTCAGACACCTGCAGAGCCCAGCACCAAACCCAGAAAAGGATTTTTCCTCACCTTGTTTAGGGTTTCTTCTGTGCCAAATCCCCGAGGACAGGACAGGAAAAGGACTCCAAACCTTCCTYGTATTCCCCTGAACTCCACAGAATCCTGAAGCTCCCACTCCAATGTTTTTCTTGACCTTGATGAAACCTTGATAATGTTTGACTCAAAAGATTAAAGAGTGTAAAGCACACAAAAAAAATAGCCATTTATTTAAACTGGGCCATGTTGTAAAGTTTAGAAAATCAGGCCTACAAATACACAATTCAAGCTGTAAAATTCCAAAAATTTGAATTAAAATAAGAATGTGCACGATCTGGTCATTGAATATAAACTGCATTTAGAAGTTAAGGATTTAAGGACAACKGTGAAATATAATCCAAAACAAGGCCATGCTTATTGAGTCTAGTGACAGGTATCCAACTCACTGCTTTTATTTGAAAATCTCCCTGGAAAAGATTTATTTATGCAAATTATACATTATAAATGCTTAGAAAAATGCCATGAATAAAGAATCCACAGAATTCACTATTCCTACTAAAGGGATTAGATGGAGTACAAAATCTAGCAGTTATTTTGCACTTTGTAGTTACAAATAAAGCACACATCTGAATTTGTGGTAAGAAACCGAGAGGTGAAATGCTGTCTAACTACTTGATTTATAAGCAGTACCACAGAATAAAATTTGGACAAGATTCCAATCACTTAAATTCAGTGTTCCAAACTCCAATTATCTTCAAGGACAATATTTTAAACTTCAGAGTTTTCTGAGATTCTTGCTTAGTTTGGTCTATTTTTCCTTTTTTTTTCATTCCTCAAAGGAAAGGATGAGTTAGACTCCACTGAAAAATAGTAATTAAAAAATCCCATTTTTAGAGCATGCAGCAGCATTTTTCAGACTCACTGGACCATGGACAATGAAACTGAAAGCTAATGTCAGGTTAGAGGAAGTTTATTTTTMATTTAATAGCACAGTTCAGAAGCATTTGACTACAAAAAGTTACGACTTCCATTATGTCTATAAATAGGTAACCTCCTGAATTATCAAACAGAATGTTAATGACATTAGCATTAAGTCCTAATTAAACAATGAAGCAATATGCATTAYAATCTGCCAGCAAAATATGCCTAATCAGAAAAAGATTTCAAAAAATACAGATAATGTTGTTTTTATTAAGCAGTAAACACAGAGTTTGTGCTGATTGGTGAAATCTCACTTGAGAAACACGGGAAATGTCAGGAATGGAACAAGGGAGTGGAATAACAAAACATCTGCAATCCCAGTCACGTTACCAGAGTCAAACTGGATTTTTTCCTCAGATCATTTGCCCCTCTACTCAAGTATTCCTGCTAYCTATTTGTACAGTTATCATTACCACTGTTCCTTTTCTTTCTCAAATACGTTTACTTTTATATTTCATTGACCTCTCCAAAAGCTTCAGAAAATACCTGTCACAGTTTTACASCTTTTTACTGCAGCATTAAAGGGAAATGACTCAACCACGTTCAGTGAGGAAAACCAGTGCCAGAGCCAAAAAACACACCCAATTCTGTGGAGTCCCAAGAGAATCCATAAAACACTGCTGGGGTTATTCCTCACCTGAGTCCTGCTCTGTGACTCTTGTGACACTCGTGCACGTTCCCTCAGCAGGCAGGAATATCCTCACACTGCAACGGAGARGGCTCCTCCTGGCTTTTACCATGCTCATATTTTCACTTTAGAATCACACTGAGCGCCTGGCAGGGAATCAAATGTTTCCTGGCTTAAAACTGTCACAGAAAGAAAATACATTTTGTACAAGTGTCACCAAAATAAGTCATTTTACAACGGCTTCCCTGATAATGGATATTAAAGTATTTTTCATAAAGCCTTTTTTTCTGTCTTAAAAAGATGCGATTTTTAAAATGGTGTATTCATTATTATGTATTATTTCAGCACCCAAATACAGGGCAGGAAAATGCCCCATGACTTAAGCCAATAAGTTGCTGTTAAGAACCCCACAGTGGATTCTCCCTGAATWATCTACAGTCTAAAAATGATTCACTGAAGGTACTTAGCTGGGGCTTACACAAATTTTTGCACAAGAAAAAAAAAGGCTGAATTCACTGGGTAATTTATTCACAACAAAGGAATCAAGCATGACTCGCAGTGACTTTCACGCTACRGAAAAGTTCCCAGAGCAGGGAACTGTTTCATTGCATTGGGCTGACAGCTGGTCTCTCATCATGATTAAATGGCTTTCCCTTGGGTGAGCTCCAGAAATATGCTTGGGTTTGAGGCAGAGATGCAGAATCCAACATTAGCCACGACAGAGTTTCTTATGGACACAGAGTCTAAAACAGCCCGGGAGTGTTTGGATCTGGGATTTTTTCAGTTTTGGTTTTTAAGACAAGACTCTCATATTCTTTCCCAGATTCAAATTTCCAACTGGCAGCTCACCTGCAAAACCCACGCTGGCTTTATGGTTTCTGAACTGGTTTTGAGGGCTCAGTGAGCTGCACTCTGGTACAGCATTATCCAGATATTTYATCATTGCTGACCTCAGCTCCAACAATCACTCCCAACAGAGCAGCGTCTCCCAGCTTCATCCTTACAYCAAAAGGAACAGGACAGAGCTCACAAGAGAAGCTTCCTGAAGCTGGAGCAGCAAAAATGCACCTCTGAAAGGCAAAGGTGAATTTGTTGGATACCAACTGTCAACAGCTCAGCAGAGAAGCCTCCTCTGTGTCAGAGGTGGATGGAAGATCCACAGGCTTGGTTTGCCCCAGGTCCTGAAGCCCTGACCAGAATGCAGGAACAACACTCCTGCAGAGACCCAAACATTATGAATTATGGGGCAGCACTTCAGAAGGAAGAATGAGATTCTGAAAATCTCTATCTAAAAATGTGGGTGTTGTGAGACTTCTTAAATTGTTTAGTCAAACACATCTGGGTCTGATATACACTCAGGTTGATACTTTCCATCTCTTTTGTCAATGTATGCAAGTAGTGTAAAATAAATTGTCTGYTGGAATTGTGACAGGAAGAGTATTTTCTATTAAAGTCCCCTCTGATCAGAACTCCCATGCAGTCAACAACTGCATCTTCCTGATACTTCACTGTCAACTTGCTAAATCTCAGATGTCACTGAGATTTACAACATTCCTGCTGGGCTCCCCAGCCAGATTTTGAAGAACCATTCACYCTTACAAACAGGAACTGGCAGCCTGTAAATAAACATAATGGTGGAATTGCTAATAAGCTCTATTTCCACCACGAGTTATTTTGTTGCTGGAGATGAGKCTGACAACATGAATTCCACATGGCTGACCATTTCCTACCACTCACCTCTACAGCTCAAATAAACCTTCTATGGAAACTTTTCAGCACTAAGAAAAGGTTCTTGAAATCATGCAACACCTAAGATTTCCATCTGATCATTGCATCAATCTTACTATTAAATTGGAATGAAATAAATGAATGTTTTATATCTCTCAAACTTCCAGCATCACAAGCACTTCTACATATTACCATAGATACCTGGCATTATTAATTACCCAAGGAATGCAGGCAACTGCTTTGCCACCACATATTTTTGACAATTCTAGCAATGTGGGTAATTCTAACTTTTGGACATTCTAGAGTGGCTGGTTTCTGCAAAATTTTAAATTATAAGCTTTCATGAATTAATAATTTTGTCATACAATACACATATACACACATTAGAGAAAAATGGTTAGGAATTGTAGACACACAGATCAAGTGTGTCATGATGAGATCCCAGCAAATTGCTCCCCTTGCTGAAAAATTGGCAGTTGCATTAATGGCAAGCACAAAATCCTCAAAAAAAAAAATGAAACAATGACACGAACAGCAGACAACCCACCAGAATCTGCAGAGATTATTGGTATTAATGGCTAAAGAGAGCACTCACTAAGGCAGAAAAACCAAGAGAGATCCCTGGAGCAGTTCAGAGCAGTTCCAGAGTTTTACATCCAAGGGATGACTTGCTACTGATATAAAATCCCCAGTTAAGTAAAGCCCAAAAATGCACTGCAGAGATTACAGAAAACATCTACAGCAGTAAACGAGTGAGCAACAAAATCCACAATACAGAACAAATAAACTTATCCACAGATAAAGAAATATCATTCTCATTTGTACTGCCCAAGTATTGAAGCACAGACATGAGTGTTGAGATCAATTTTATCCTTTCTCCAGATGAGATTATGGATTGGAAGTGACCCAGTCTCTTATTGTGTGAAAAGAGTACATTAATACTTCTGACTTGTCATTAATCAATACATCACCAGCAAATTATTCTTGAAATTAAGCTGTTGCAACTCACACTGCTGATCCAAAAAGATTTAGAGGGATGACAGAGTGGGGCTAAAATACAATGAGATCCAAACTAAGGAGCAGTGCAACCTTCTCAGTATGGAATGGGGAATCACTCCCAGCTACACAATCATTGGGGGAACTCTGACAAGATTTCTATGGAAAATATAAAATGCAACATTAAAGATAAAATCCCAAAAATTCCCCAGTCCTCTCCACAGCACTCCAGTTAACCAGCACATTCTCCAGCACATTTCCACAAAGGATGTTTCTGAATCAGCAAGTCTAACAGAAGGTATTTTTTTCCAAGGGTCAATTTTCCCATTGATGCAAGGAGGATTTACACATGCAAGTCCCATTAWCATTAATAGGAGTTGCCCACATAAATCCCCCTGCAATGATAGGRAAAAAGACCCCACAGTCTGCAAGGATTCAGGTTCTAATGATTACCTGTCAAATGGTCCTAAGCATCATCATCATCCCCAGAAAAAGCAGACGAAGCAGCTTCATGGCTGAAAATACCTCCAAAGGAACAGTAACCAMCTGCAGTCCTGCAGCCAAGGCAATGCCAGAGGGGAAAATGGCATAAAATGGGCTGCTGGAATATTAAGGGTTAATCCAATTAACCAACTTAAAAAGAAAGTACTCATTAAAAAAGGAATTCAAACATATCAAAGCACTCCTCAGGAAAAAAAGGTGTGAATATTGTATGAGCTCCAAGGTGCTTGAAGGATAATACAGCTACTTGTTTAAAAATTCAATTAACCTTATCTTTCTTTAACTTGATTTATTAATAATCCTACAGATAAATTGCCAGTTTTTAAAAAGTCATGTTATCTTTTGAATACATCCTGTATGACAAGCCTTAAAAACGTCTTCAAATAAACCTAACCCTCACTTTGCATGCTTACATCATTTAAAGAAAGAACAAAATGCAGCTCAGACAATGATTTCTGTAAAATACCAAGATCAACAGTCTGATCTACTGCTCCTGCAAGTGAGCTATTGGGTACTCAAGTACCATAGGAAAAACATTTTATGTTTCYATTCACCCTATGAAAGAGACATGAAAACACTTTTTAAGCAATCAATGTAGTGTAAAGTCATAGCCTCYKACTTGTACATCATTCCATCARATGTGAAATCAAATTTGCACTGTTTCYAAACCTGGTTTCACAGGGGCAGAGAGCATTCTGATATGGCTTTATACAAACCTGATAACACAGGTACCCATATTGGCAATCACAGGTATCTTCGTGCTGAAAGCAGCCAAGAGAATCACCAGGAAATCCCAGCTAACAAACAAACTGCTTTGATTTGAAAGAAAATGGAAARAAAACACAAGACAATGCATTTGCAAGCAAACCTTTAATTTTCAAGAGTTCCTTGTAAACAGAGATGAGAAATTCAACTGTGATCCCTGCTTTTGAAAGAAAAACRGGGACTAGGTCCTCCACTTAGTTTTTTTACAGATCTGCAGATGTTAAATACAATCACCATACACTCATGCTTTCCAATACACAGAAATTACAGCTAAATGAAGAGGCAGCCTGCTTATTATTATTATATATATATATTTATATATAAATAATTGCTCAATCACAAGCATCCAGAGKTTACAGTTGTTTAACACTGGTGACATTCCAGCCACGTGTTTTTCTGAGGACTTTGGGATTTGCACACACAGACAAACACGTATTGGTACCTATCCAACAAAGGATGCAAGCACTAACCCTGAAATGCAAACTGGACAGGGGGATGATGCAGGACAAAGAGAACAGTATCAGTTATGCTGTAAAAAAATAAATAAATTACCCTTTCTGGCCTGGAGCCAGTTTCAAGGCAGGCACGGGCACCATGGGACTGTACAGAAGCCTGGCTGTGCCATGGCCAGGCAGTGCTGAATGCTCATGACTCRATGGCATTTTTTATTTACTTACAGTATTTAAGCACTGCTGGAACCAGCTCTACCTTCATGTAGAAGTTTAAACCCCAACTCATCAAATCTTGCTGATATTATGGGTTTAAAGTAAATCTTTAAGAACATGATAAATATTTTTCATATCAGATTTCAAGCATGGTTCAGAAGAAGTGCAAGTTTAACATGGTCATTCACAAYAGCTTTCTCATTTTGTAGTTTTTTCATACAAACTAGGCTTATAAATAGTTCAATAAATTTTATTGTATAAATGCTTCATGATTTATCATTASAAAATGCATAGTTTACAGCTATCACACTAATTTTAATCCTATTAACTGGGATCAATACAAACCTTTGGAATTGTCAGTTGAACCTTCTTGCCACCACAAACCCTCTCAGTAAATGGTCATTTAAACTTYTCAGACCCAAACTTCAAAAAGTATCTACTGGCTTACTAAAGGCCCAAACAGTGCAACAAATGCAGGAAAACTAAAATCAGGTATGCTCCATTTATGATTTTGAATTTTGTTGGGAAATCTGACATTAAGTTTAAATTGTACCATTTTCCTGACTACAGTAAATGAAGTCACTAGTGAAAATGTGTCACCTGTTTGGTCTTTTTAAAAAAACTGAAAGTAAAATAGTTCCATGTAAGGAATATCTCTGGATTGTAACTCCTACTTGATTATGGCATTAGTTTCAAAACCATACTATAAAGCCACTCCAGACCTGTCAATATTATTGCCTTTAAGTACCATTCATAAAACCACTGTGAAGGACAGATTCTGAGCCTCACCTTCAGCAGTTTAATTAGCAGACATCCAAGGATTTTTAGTAGAAGATCATCTTCTAACTGGTAAACAAACTTGCAGTTTTTTCTTTTGTGTAGTTTTGACTTGCTGCCTCTTTAAAAGAAGGAGGATCCTTTCCAAGAAGTAAAACAAAACCAAATTTTCTCAGCAAATCATGAATCCTATTTTAGCACTTCCAAATCAGATGCTTCATTCTGTGGTTTTTGGTTTAGCTACAAACTCCACTGGATCTGGTAGACTAATGACTGCTCAGAAGTGCCTCAACCATCAATGAAACTATTTAAAAAAGATGATTCAAGCTAAAGAAAATAAGGCAATGGTAAACAGCACATCTCTGGGGGTTTTAAACCTTTTTTTCTTACGCTTTCTCCTTTACGTTCCAGTTTGGGTCAACCTCTTCTACTAAGAGAACACTGTTCATTCATTCATTCATTCATTCATTCATTCATTCATTCATTCATTCATTCATTCATTCATTCATTCACTCTTCCTTTGTAACAGCAGCATCACCTCCACTACTGCTCTCCTCAGCTGAGGATTCAGGTTTTGTCTCTGCTGAATTACTCAATCCAGACTCTTCTGGTTCAACCTCATCTTCATCATAAATAATATCTTCGGGATTCGGTGCTGGTGGGCAAAATTCCTCTGTTGGAAACATTTCTCGGAAAATAGTCTCAGCCTATTCAGGAAAAAGAAGAATAACATAAACTTTACCTTGAAATGTAACACCCTGAGGCAATATTTTACAGATATTTAAGATTAACCTCCGTTCTTTCAAATCAATAGTGATTTAGTACTTTGACAGTATTGTAAACACATGGGAAATCCATTTCTTCTTGCAGACCTCAAAAGAGAAAAAGCAATTTATCTTTTTACATTGTTCTACWAGGAAGTCACAGCATGGGGCTTTGTAAAAAATGCTGGTCATTCTATRTTGTAYTGAGAACAAGGAAGAGGATTTTTTKGGAAGCAAACTGATCTTTTCCATTATAAAACCATCCCTAGCTGCAGTCAAATGCAAAGCAGGGGAAAGATTGTGCCTCTTTCCAAAGAGAGGGATTCATTTCACACAACAAGCAAACCCAGGGAACTGTACATATRTACAATCCATATCATGGCTATAGAGATTTTCTTCTGAAATGTAAAAATAGCAAAACTGTTTTTACTTCTCTTTTTCTGAACAGCTTAAACATAGCTCAGCCAAGAACTATTCTCATCCAATGTGATATTACCATTGAAAATATATCCAAATACATTTTAGTTATGAAAAACTCATGTCTATAATTCCAAGGTATTATGTGCACAGACCTGTGTGCACAGAGAACTGTATGTGTGAAAAGAACTGTATTTTAGATAGAAAGACAGATCTAGTTTAAGGAATTAATTTACAATGGCATTTGCTCTTCATGCCATCAAGGTTTATAAATTAGGTACATGCAAGAAGTTTTTTGGCCACAGCAATGGAAGATATTAGAAAGAAACATGTTCTTGGAATACCAGTGTGGTTGTTATTACAACATGGAAAACACAACTAGGAAATCTGGGAGAAAAAGGAGCCAAATATACCATCTTAGGATTCCAGAGAACCAGAAATTTTATGCAAAGGCGGCCAAAAATCCTTAAAAACCCCACAAAAATGCAAGAAGCTCCATTACCTAGCATTAAAAACTTTTACATGGGCTTGTAAAATAACCCATCTACAAGATTATCTTATAAATTAATTAAAAATAAGCAAAGCCTGAGACTTTGGGAATTCATTCACTGAATCCATATGCCCTCCACACTTCCCTAAAGGGTTCCTTTTCTAAGTCCTTAAGTTTCCAAGGCAAACAYAGGCACCTGAAGCAGCTCTTGGGTCTGGTTTGGGTTTCTAAGAAGGCAGAGGAATATTCCCTTTGCATTTGTCTGCTCAGTAACCTCTCCCCCAAGGCAGCCTGTGAGCTCCCACATGGGCAGGAATGCATTTAATCTTGATATTCCTCCTGCTCCAGGCCCTGCCCTGCAGAGCTGACAGGGGTCACTTAATGCCAACTGCAAAGGCCCATTACACGATGTGGAATCCTGGACAAGAGGGAATTGTTTTCAGATGAATCCATCACTGAGCATGTACCCAACAGCTTTCTGTGATGAACTCCACTGCCCACCAGCACTGCATTTCCATCACCAGCACGTGGGTGCAGGACTCTGTTATTAACTGCTTAAATGACCCTGTCTACTCTGAGTTCAATTTCATTTTTCATTCTCCTYCTGAAATTCTACTCTTCCATACTCATGCAAAACTGTTTAAAACTTTCTACATTACTACAGAAAAAAATGGACAATTATATTCTCTACTTCAAAACCATCACTTTGTCATTTGAAAGCCTTGCCTAGTAAGTCAGGGGAGCAAGGGGGTACAACATCCTAAAAAGCTGGGGTTTAACTTTTTCAAGGTAAGAGAAAAAGTTTTTCTTTTGTGACTATATCCTTCTTTGGTGATCTTTCCAACATGAACTGTAAATAGCATTTTCAGGCTTTGATTTGTACTGCACCTCCTCTTTCACCTTTCAGGTGAAAGGCTTTGGCTATTTCCTGATCTCTCCATCTAGCTAGTTTCATCATTTTTGGGAGTTAGCATGTATATTTATRGATAATGCAGAATAACCCAGACTGTACTGGACTTATGTCATTAAAATAAAAGTTTGGCAAATAAAATCGGGTCTGGCCAACCTGTTTGACAGCGCAGTCATTTCCTAAAGCCGGGTCTGGCCCAGAGCAGACATAAACGTTGGAGGGTAAGCCAGCATAGGAAYTCTTCTCAACTCCTGAAGAATCTCTCATGTTGAAGTAGACTGCCCAGAGGACTCTGGGTTTCTCCAGCTCTTCATTTTCAGTCTCTGAAAAGGAAAAGGAGTGTTAGCAATAATCAGTGCTGCTGTATGATAAGGTAAAGATGTAATCTAGCATACTGCAAATCAAATTTTTACCATGGAATAAAATATTTCTGATCTTTAAAAAACCAATTATTTAACTTTCCCTTCCTTTCTGAGATTCTCCTTCCCCACACTTTCCCCTTCCTTTCCAGCCACAGCTATGCAAATCCTGTGCACCCCACACCACACCAGAAGCTGTTATCACTACAAGCACCCCACCAAGGAGTCTGCTCTAAATTTAACAACTCTCCACATTATCTCCTTCACTGTGGATAAACTCCCAGAGCACATGACAGACTRAGCAAGTCCTCCCCAGGCTCTGCCAACCTGAAGGCATTGCATTCCCTGTGCACAGATATTTCTGATGTGTCACTTGTTCCCCTCTCATTTCAGAGTTTATCTTTGTACGTAGAATCTCTAAATTGGGGAAGTGCTGCTAAATGAAAATAAATKACTAATTTGTATTTATCTGCACTTACCGAGGATTGTACTGTGCTACAATACTCAGCATGAATACAAATTTATCACAAACTCAACTTAATTGCTCAAAACCTGTCCCTTCCTGCAGGACTTTGCCCATTCCTGTAATCCCTCTGCACACAGGCACAAAAACCCCTGGGAAGATGAAGGTCACTTTTTAACCAAGCAGAATGCAATGGAGGAATAAACAACACAGATTCTGAGCTTAATAGATACTATTTGTTTGGAATATTTGCTGTCCCCTTTCTTGGATTTTACCTCCTCTAAAATAAATGAAGCTTGTAAAAGACCCTGTGAGATTTACTTCTTTTCAAGGAAGAAACCTCTTGATAGCAATGGCATTCAAAACAGTATTTTAAAGCAGTTGTATTACAAAAAAAAGATAAATCTATGCTATTCCTTCAGTATCTTTTTATAACTGTCAAATAGTTAAAAAAAAAACCAGATGCTACCCATACTGAACAGTTTGAAATATAAATTAAATTCATCAGCCTGTGAAAGTCTGAGCCTTAATACAGGGCAAGATGCTCTTTAATATATTTAAAAGTTCACATTGCTCATAAAAGTTACTTCTTCCTCATTTAGGCAAGAAAATGAATGGAGTCCTCTTCTCCAGGTGACTTTGCCTCTTTGACCTGCCATGGCCCAGTGCTCACTTTATCTGGTGATTCATTTTCAATAACTCCAACAGTATTTGTTCTGACATTTTAATTAAAATACGACCACTACCTCATCCTGATGATAAAAAGGCCTATGTGTCAGGGAAAACTGGCTTTTCAGTGCCTCAGTGCACCTGAGGACCCCTATGATCACAGAGTTTCTACAGAAGAATTTCAGTCAGCTTCTAAACAATCTATCATTTCGAAACTGGATCACTTTAAACATGAAGATTAATGCTRTACCTCCCCAAATGATTAGAAGACACTAAGCTGATCCTCTCTTCAACAAGTCTTTGAAACACATGGCACTCTATTGAAAATTTTAGATAGAAGTTAAATATTAAAAGCTGAAAATTAGCAGGCTTTAAATTAACAAATATACAATTGAGAAATGCCTGCAACTCTCCAGTCTAATCAAGTTTTCTGTTTACAAACCCAAGATGTTTTCTACATAACATAAGCACACCAATTATGAATATTATAAATACTGCCACATCTTAGTAACCTGCATTTATACCAACAAAATACTGCCTGGCAGCATGGGCACACTGTATACAAAATGCTTTTGCCAGGGTTAGAACACAGCAGCATCTCCCATATGCACACTGCCTACTCTGTCAGCATCTGCCATCAATAGGATAAAATACAACATCTCAGGATTAAACTTCAAAAACTTGAGTGAAATGAACCCAAGTATTTAAGGAACAACTTCCTTCTAGGCAGCAATTGCTTCATCAACAGCTGCTTTCCTCTGGGGTTTGGGATTGTTCATCTCAAGGCCAAAGTTCATAAAAGTAGCTGGCAAGGATTCCTTSAATTTAGGGCCAAGTAGTTCATTATTAGAAACCTGTTTTTGTGATAACAATACAGTACAACTTTATGCTTCCACTGCTTAGAGCAGAATGCAGAGAATTTCAATTAAAACAGCAAATCAGGAAACATTAGAAGACAAGAGGCTGAGCAACAGCCTGAGAATCAGAGGAGCAAAAGCAACCCAAGCAGCTCCCAGCACTGAGCACACCTGGCAGCTGGAGGAGAGGCAGATCACTGACCTTTGGGGATTTGGTAACTTTTGTAAGGGATACCCAGCTGATAGAAATCACTGAAAACAGTTCAGTGATTTCAGTAAAAAAACAGTTTCACAAATATTTCATTTCAATACTGCACCTTTCAAGGATGTGCTGAACAGCAAATGCATTTCATGGCAAAAAAGTGCAAAAATTAAAAAGAACCCAGGCACTTGCAGCCATGTCCTTGGATACTGAAGTTAAACCACAGCTGAAGGAGTCAGTAACAGATACTTAAAATTATATTTATGCAAAATGTTATCTTAATACCTTATTTATTTTTACCTTTTTCTGTATTYAGATTAAATAACTTCTGTACCACAGGCTCTAAATCTTCTCTCGCAGTTTTAGTTGATGGACAGGTTAAATGGACTAAATCTGTGGAAAGAGAACACAAAYTAATTACAATCACAGATTTATAAATAACATTTATAATTCTTATAAGGCACAGCAGGCTTTTAGAAATCATGTGCAAATGACTTCCTCTAAGCCAGGGAAGTGCTGTACTGTGGATRTACTATGGACTTATTTACAATTGGAACTTCTCACCAGAGAAGTATCCATCAGACAATCATGAAGAAATTTAATGTAACTTTGCACAACATTTAAACTGATTGGTTTTTTTTCCTCATTACTGTAAATTTCTGATCCATTCTTAGCAATCTGGAGCTCTGGTATTATTTTGAACCTAGATGACATTTTTCTCTCTTCTCTCTGAAGTCTGTCTGTGTTTGTTGTCATTATTTTCCAGTACATCACACACTTGACCCTGATTCTATGAGGAACAGAAATTTAACCCTTCATGCTCTTCTACTTTCAGGTTGCAMACAWACAGATTCTATTMAAAAATAAATMTTYATTTTTTATTSAACCCAAACCAAACCTTCTGTCTRAAGRAATATGTACTAAAAYAAGAMAAAGGSTGGTGATAATCAGYCTCCCCCTAACYTTAACTGGATRTTTCTAAYCCCAAACACTATAATATAATCTATTCTTTCCTCAAAAAACCCAGCTATAAATCACTAAAGTTCACATCATTTACTTTCTATAAATTCTTTTTTATTATCTTTAGGGTTATGGTTATGAGTCACAGTCATCAGTATATATTTTGATTATATTTGATTTACTCAGGTATAACTGCATTAGTTACAGTGGTTGCCAACATTTGTCTTCAAGTAATTCTCCCAGCAAGAAGAACGATGAGTTCAGTTCCTGATTTCATCATTACAGTCTCCATTTTTAGGGCAAGTGAAGGAGTTTGGTTCCACTCAAGTGGCAATACAGATGATGTGCCTGTCATTTGTGCAGTGTGATCAGAGAGTAGATGTATTTGTATACTTATCTTAAATAATTGCTCCAAGGAGAAATCAGTCAGGTTAAAATCCATTTACAGATAATGATGTAAAAGTTTTTTAAAAAATTATGAAATATGTCTCATAACTGGAATTCAGCTATAACGAATATAGGACTTTATTATTTCAATATATGAAGACAAATTTCATTAAGGAAGGAAGTACCTTCTCTTCTGAAATGAAAGGAATTTATGGAGAAAAGTAAATAACAGAAACCTTAATATTTCAGCACCATAAAAATTCTCCTGAAACTAATACTTTAGATCTATGGAACATCAATCCTACATTAGTTTCACTTCCTGCTATATACATTTTGTGAACCCTTAACTAAAAAGAGATCAACTGTTTAAAGGATAAATATTAACAATATGCTTTATAGCATGAAGTTATTAACTAATTACAGGTTTATAATATTTTATTATTATTTTAGTAGGAAATGTAATTTTGATATGACTTAATAATTTAGTTCACTTTTATATGCAAAGAACTTACTTCATGCCTATTTAACAGCAAAATAAATTGGTTATTATTATAGTTACTTATTTCTTGGTAGAAAGAATTAAGTAAGGTAACCTCCAATTCTATTCCAATAAATACCCAAAGTGAACATTTTATTGCTCACTTACTTCAAGTTTACATGAAATATCAATGAAAGAATCCTTTYGGAAGATAAAAAGCTCCAAAATACAGTGTATTTCAGGTATTTACATTTTACAGTTCAGCTAAGGGAGCCCATTTAAAATAAAAACAAATGACAAATTAACAATAAGACTCATGGGCTTTGGAATATATTTTTTTTATCTCGTGAAGAAGGATTTATTCTGAATAAAATGAAAATGAGTCCCTGAAGCTCCACGATCCCAGGAAGCCACTGCTCCCTGTGTTCTGTGCAGCAGAGGAACAACACACACACAGATTTCTAATTCTGTTTCAGAGCTACAGAGCCAAAGGGGAAAATCTCCTTTACTTACACGTGTCCTTCATGCAGGTCATGGTGGAGGAACACAACTCAATGACACAAACTGCTGCTTTTCCTGATTCCAGGGGAGGCACTGTCAGAATGGAAACCTGGGGAGCAGAAAGAAGAGATTGTGGTAAMCTGGAGAATGTGGCAACCTGCACAATCCTCACTAAAAATGAAAAGGAATTGCAGACAATTCCACAGCTTGGTTTTGTGGTTTATTCAGACAGAAGAAACACAACACTGATTAATATCCTCTAAAATTAAGGACTGCAAAGACTGGCAATGAGGACTTCAAACCGCAAAAAGGAATGTTAAAAAAAACCAAAGAAACTTGGAACAAAGTTTAGACAAGACAAATAATTAATAGAATAGTAAGGGTAACAGTTTATTAAGAAGCAAGCAAAATTAAAGACAGGAGTTTAGAAACTCTATTAATTAGCATGTGAGTCAAACAGGAAAATCCCAGTCATTGAACTAAATTAGATTTGTAATAGTTTTACAGAGACTAAAACAAATTAAACAATTACCTGCTCAGAGAGTTGACTAMAGACCTTGATTCAAGCAGAAACAAACCCATGAATTAATTCCTACCAACAACTAAATAGTGACAGATGTAATACACAAAGAGACAAGTGATACAGAATTGGTGTGTACCTGCTGCTCTGAGTCTGTGTTCAGTACAGACTGATCTGTAATGAGCACTGCCCTGGAGATCTGCCTACAATTAAACAAAAGAATTATGYAAAAATAATGATATAATAAATGTCATTATGCAAAATGAAAACAGAAATGCAAAAAAATAGCAATTAAAAATCATAGCTTTGGTACTACCAGGGCTATTTCACTATATAATCTTTATTACTATGATTTTTAGTGGGRTATTTTSCCTGTTGCTGAAGCAGAARCACACCTGGAACATCAATGTATTATCTTCAATGACCAAAACAGGTGATGAATAAATGAGGCAGTGCAGTTGTATAAAGCAGCCTCCTTCTGTTTTTTAAGTTCTTTGGTCTATTTGATCACGTTAAGGCCTCTTGGGATGAAGGGGATATGCAGCAGGGCGGAATTTATCATTTGCAGCTTGTGCTCCTCCAGTGCCCAGGGTTATTTCTGCTCTGCCCTCACTCTCTTAAATTTGCTGGTATCTTATCTGCACTGTTCTGGAGACAGAGGCAGTGCATGGCCAATGCTTTTAGCTACAACAATCAAATCACAGAAAACAATGAAGTTYAGTACTCTTCTAAAGCTGAACAAACTTAAAGCAAGGACAGCAATTCGCACCTTCACTTTCCAAATATATTTCAGCAAATATGAAATTCCTAGCACATATAAAGCTCTTGGATTTTTTAATATGGAAAAAGGGAGTATTATTTCAATGACAATTGAAGAAAACCTGAATATAGAAAGTACACAAGTATATTCTCCAGTTTATAGAAAAGCAATACTTTGCACAGAACTGAACCATAYTGCAAAAATAAAGGAGTGGGCAAGAGRCTCCTCAGTTAACTTGCAGGGTAYTTTATACATCATTATTTAAAGAAATTGACTGTGTTTTCTGTTTTCCCACATACCTGTAACACACATTTGTGCATGTGCTCTCTGAGAGGTAACTATCTTCCACAATAAAATACTKRGCACTTATTCTTTGTCCAAATTGATCCACAATAGCTTTGCACCTGTTTAAAAAAAATCCAAATTATAATAAGGAATTTTGATGTAAGCTAAAAAAAAAGCATGCATAAGTTTGTAAAATTGAGTTATACAGCACAATATTTACATCTTTTAGTGAATTTGGCTACCTATTTATTGAACATGTGAACCCCTAAACCAGCCCAACTGGGATCACTGGGATCACTCGGATCACTAAATCCGAGACTGACATTTTTTTATCTGGTATACAATTTTCAGTTTTTACAGTTTGTGAATTATTTTGTAGGTGCTACCCTATCACTGTGGGGTTCTTTCCTCAGTCAGACACCTTTATCAAAGACAAGTTTATTTTGACAATAATACTTGACAAGTTAAAGAGCAAATTAACTTCASAGATTTATGGAAAGATCCCTGACAAGTGAGTGCATCAGACTGTTCCAAGAGTGAGTTGCTCYATTTGTGACTAAATATACCCTTAATCTCTAAGTTACACACAAAAGGATTAACAAGTCATGGTGTTTTGAGAACAACACAAATRTTCTCCGTAGAACAGGGACAGAAATAGAAGTGGGACAGAAATGCAAACCAGAGAAATGAAAYAATTCAGTGAGCTTACATGAGAATACAAATTTCAGATTTTAAGGGGGAAAATTCTCTATGAAAGAACAAACTTCAGACTTATATATGACATATGAAGCTACATCATATATATGAGACAAAGGAGGCTGCACACAGATACTCACTAAAGCAACCTCTACTGCTGATTCCTATATCCATGATCTGTGTTCTCTTCTACACTATCAGAACATTTACTGTATAAATAAATAAAGCATATTAGCTTTACTTAACCATTTCCCGGGGTATGAAAATTATCTTTTTTTTTAAATTAAATTTTTCTGAATTACTTTAACAATGTTTTAACAATTCAACATACAGGATTTAAACCAGGGAATTTTCTCACACACACTTATACACACGTGCATGCACAGGGAAACATCCAAAGGAACATGAGCTGCCCGAGTCAGAGATCATGTACAGATTTACCTGWGTTTTATCATAAAGCAACGTTATCTGTGGAATATCTGACATGCAAGTTATGCCTTAGGATTGAACAAMATTTCTGCAACTTATTTGTCAGCTTCTGTGATTAAAATGATCTATAAACCCAAACATAAATAAGTAATAATCAGCTCCCACTAAGTCTGGTAGACCACTTGTTCCTGTAACCTGAGATGAGAATTGAAAAAGGGTGCACACACAATCCTCATCTATAAAAGTAAGAGGTTTATGACTATTAAACATGTTTTTGTAAYACTGACTTCTAGTGCTGACCTCCTCTGGCTCCTCCACATATTCCCATATTCAAACTCAACAGGTACCTTCACAACAGTCCAAGCACTGTTTAAACATGCAAAATTCTTAGTTTCAAATTCTACCCAACATGTGTTTCACTTGTAACAAGTTTTTCCTAACTGTTAACCCCAGTGATTTCATTTCTCATTTGAATACTGCAAATAAACAAGGAAGTCGAGCTGCTGCAGCTCATTTCTAATTATAACCTTTCTTATTGTTTATGAAACAATTTCCCTGCCGCCCCCTAAACATTAGGGAAGGGGAAAGGTTGATTAAATGTCATGTTGCATCACTCAAAGCCAGYGAAAGCGACGACACATTTTATTTTCCTGCTAAGTGTCGTTTCCTCTCCTTTGTTCAGAAATAGCAGCAGGTCATATGTGTGATAAGATTTTAAACTGAGAGAGAGAGAGACCGCTTTTAATTTCAGTCCCACTTTACTTCAAAGGGTGATACTGAGAAAATTTCTTTCAAGTAGAGCTTCCAAAAGCAGCAAACACTTCTGCACTGACATTATCAGGTCTCTGTCATCTGATCTGTGTTGCGACAATGAATCACAGMGAACCCTCCATTGACCTTCTTTCAATGTGTCTGGATAAAAGGATGAAAATTAGAATCCATCTCCTTGCAGTGCCACGAGTTATAAATGTACTTTATAGGGCTCATTATCCAAACTAATGGACTAAGGGCRACATCCTTGAAATGGACTCAGCAGCACTGACAAAGCCAGCCTGCAGTATTTCAGCAGATATGTAAATTACTGGGTGTTTGCTCTATCTTTTTATCACAGATGTATAAATGTCCATTTATCACATCTCTTKCATTTTCAGACAGAATTMTGTAATTGGAAACATATGTAAAGTGTGATCAACATAAAATGCCTACCATTATGATGAAATTGTATCATATGCACCCCAAAAAATTGACATACAATAAACACAGAGAAAAACAACAAAACTATCATTCATATATTTAATGKGCTTTTTCATCAACCTCAGAAATATGATGTGGTTTTTATTTTCTAGACCATCAAAATTCTGCCAAGAACACAGAATGTTCTGCAAACTTACTAAAATAGTGGATCTGGTATAACACATAAAATATCAGATATTCCAAAATGCATTACTAATAGGGATGTCTGAAAGTTTCTATTTTTTCACCCTGCCTTGCCTGAATCTTACTTTCATAAACTATAAAAAGGACTATAGAAAAATAATAAAAGTAATTGTAGAGCTGGGGATGAAATGTACTGTCCTCTGTATATAAAGGAATGGGTAGGAAAAGATGAAAAAGTGATGTTGGCCATGTCTAAAAAAGTTGGAATAAATCTCGGTGATATTTAGAGACATTTAATTAAACTCTAACCTCAAAGTTTTAGATGGAAATCAAGGCTGTACACAGAAGTATTTATTTTCCTTACATGTACTAAACCAGGAATATTAAAAATAGAGAAAAAATCACTGCCTTATGGCATGGATGAAGCCTGGAGGGCTGTTGAAGGTGCTATAAACTGGTAATGACTACAGCACAAGGCAGTTCTGCAGTGCTGAGTGTGAGCCATTTGTAACCAGGGCAAGCTGCCTCTGCAAGCACAGAGCCAGCTCTACTGACAACCAGATATGAATTTGCCTCTTACCAATTACTATTAATGGTCTGTTGACTCAAAAGCTCAGTAACTCATAAATAGCCTCATTAACAACTTGATAGCTGATTTTTATTAGGCAAAACACTGAAGTCAAGAGGAAATACAAGCTGGTGCAYGGAGGGAGTACACAGTGAGGAAGGMGATAACACCAAGAAAGAAACAAGATAAAGAAAATGGTGATCTTGGATGTGTTGTGCTTCTTCATATTTGCCATCAAATAATGGCATTATTAAAATTCAGTGTTTTTGGAATAATGAAAGCCTGGTGAAGTCTTTTAAAAGTATTTCAGTAATTTTGCTCCTYAAAAATCTATCACTTTAAAATGGCACAAGTGAACCACAAAAGCAGCCTAAAAAAAGACACTTGACACCTATGTTAAACCCTGAGGAATGTATATTCAAAACATAAAAGCAGGTAAATGGAAAAGCAGCACTTCAGCTTTTCTGGAACAGAAAACACTCATTCATTTCAAAGATATTCAAAATGTGCAAAAGAAGCCAAAACTGAGGCAACCAGTACCAGTGACCAGTTAAATCTGCACAGAGTGGGGTTTGGAAGTTGCTACCAACCATAAGCTTTGTCCCCCTGCAAGAGCAATTGAACTATTCAAATATTATTGGAATATAGTTTTCTACAGTAACAGTTCAAGCACCAGTGTTAAAATAAAAGAGTTTCAGAATTTCTGAATGGGGCATAGTTTAATTTGCATATGAATCATGCATTTGGAACAACACATGTGATGAAATACTACCACATTTACATCTCAAAATCTACAACTGTGCAGTGATCTCCAGAATCTTCAGGAATTGGCAGAAAGATAAAATCTGGAGTTTACACAATTTCAGGGAAAACAGCTACTACACTTGACCATGCTGTGACAAATGCAGCTACAAGGACTGTGCTCAAAGAATTGCAGAGCAACTGTGAAGAAACACACCACCCCCATCATTTAACAACTCCTTTTCCTAATACATTGTTACTACATTATTTCTAAATTGATTTTCTAAATTTTCCACAAAATATCTTGAACTKCTCAATTGTAGAAACTAAGCCACAAACAGAATCTTTAGAGAGCCAAAGTCTGCTGTTAGACTACTAACTGACAAAATGTGCATAACAGAAATACAATATAGAGAGGTGTGAAAAAAGTCACTATAGAAAAAAACTCTGGGTTGATTTTTCTTAGCTCCACTTTAAACCTGCCTACAGGCCTGATATTGTTGTAAAAGAATTTATTCTGGAATAAGAGGGCAGCATAGTTTATGACAACAATCYACCTAAAAACTCATTAAAGTCTTTTCTCTTGGAGTGACATGCATTATCAGCAAAGATTAATCTGATGAGTCTTTAGGTGAGCTCCATTTTTAAAAATGCAATAACAGAGGGCTTTGTTGTCATCTGATGAAAATCAATTAGAGTAGGTAAGGCCACAAGGAAAACTAACATCACTCATCACCAGCCCCCCGGCAGCTGAAATGATTTGTCTTCCAAGCTTGGGTGATCAGGAGCTGCAGTAATATCACAGGGAAATTAATTTAGTTTCTATATTCTAGACCCACTTTCCTTGTTCTGGAGGACCTATACACAAATTACTTTTAATCAAGGTTGATGTGTTATTAATACCAAGGAGGATCTCTGAAGAATCATTTTTTTTTTAAATTGACTTAACACATTTTTCACCTGTGTTTTGTGTATAAACAGCAGGTTCCTGATGTCACCCTTACCTTCCCGAGGCTGTGTCCAGCACCAGGCAGCGCACGGCGTGACGGAGGCAGTAGATCCCCCCAAACACAGCACACAGCCTGCAACACAGGGAACACACAGGTTACTGCATCACAACTCACTGCACTCAGGGGGAGTGTGTCACAGCAAGGCACAGCACTGAGATGTTGGCAATGCTGATTTATTGACAGGATGGGCCCCCAAAACAACAGAGATGTGGAGCTGTGGAGTCCAGAGGAGCCCACTGGGTTATCAAGGGGTTGGAGCCAGACTGGGAGAGGTGGGAGGGTTCACCTGGAGAAGAGAAGGCTCCAGGGAGACCTTAGAGTCTGTTCCAGGGCCTAAAACAGGGTGCCAAGAGAGCTGGAGAGGGATCTGGGACAAGGGATGGCAGGACAGGAAAATGTGGCATGGTCATAAACTGAATAAGGGTTGGTTTAGATTGGATACTGGGAAGAAAACCTTGGCTGTGAGGGCAGTGAGGCCCTGGCACAGGGTGCCCAGAGAAGCTGTGGCTGCCCCTGGATCCCTGGAAGTGTCCAAGGCCAGATTGGATGAGGCTTGGAGCAACCTGGGATAGTGGGAGGTGTCCCTACCCATGGCAGGGGGTGGAATAGGATGAGCTTTAAGGTCCCTTCCAATCCAAACCGTTCTGTGATTCTCTGATTTTGAAGTGAAAGCATTTTGCTATCATCTTCACAGATGACGAACTTGGAAACTTTCACTTTGCAAATCTGACTTTCAAAAACAGCTTTAACATTGACATTCTAGTGTCAGATGAGACAGTCCAAAGACAGTCATTCCCACAGTTTGCTCTGCACTGCAGGACTGGTGCAGCCCAGCCAAGGGCTGCATTCTCACCGAGCCCATCTCTGCTCTCCAGGGGCAGCAGCTCCAGGAGCTGTCAGCACCACCACAAACCACAGGACACACCGGAACATCCCTACAAACATCTCTGCTACTCAGGGAAAACCAGGAGATACATCCCATGGAGCCCTGKTTGTTTGGAGATTGCTGAAGATGACACCAAGGTTAAACATCCACTGAAGAATTATAAAAAAAGCTTGAGCCATGGGTTTATAATCTCTAATGCTGCTATCCTGCCTGACAACGAAGGTATCAGGATCTTTCAAACCAACTCAGAGGGGTTTATTTCATACCTTGCACATAACAATAGCACTATTAACTCAACTAGAACTAGGATTCCTTAGTTAAAAACATTAATTATAACTTTCCTTTGACTTCCAACCACAGCCARTGGGTTTTGATACATGCAATTTATTTTTCTTGCGTGCTTTAAAAGAACTTTGCTGCTTGGCTGCACAAAAATGTGAATTACTTCTTTCCAAGAGTAACCTGCTATCCAGGGGAGGAGGGCACGACCTGTTTTCATARGAAGCCAGCAGAAAACTTCTCTTTTTAAATGAAAATGGAAAGGAATTTTGATTGTGTTGCTGAACAATCACAAACAGCCAAAACACCTATTAAAACGGCCTAGCATGAAAAATGACACGATTGGGAAGAACTTGCCAAAATTATTTAAATAGAGAAATTGAAATATTAAACTAAATRGCACCCCAATAATTTATGACAAAGTAAAATCATTGTGCTGGCAATACTTTCATACAATGGGCTATTCAAGATGACTTGACTGCACTTGAAGTACAAGGCAACTCTTTGATACCATTAACCCTAAATGACAGACATTTAAACTGATATTACTCTAATTAACTGGCGACTGCCTCCACCAATAATTCAAGTTTTGCTGAAAGATAGCAACAACACTGTACTTGGCTTCAACTTTGCCCCAKTGACATCAAATCATATTACAGCTAAATTAACAGTTGTGAAAATTTTTGGCCTGGTAGCCCTCCATCATACACAGCCTTTAAATGCCATTTCAGCCCCCATCAAGGCAGAAATCAGCAGYTGCAATTTTTAATACAGCTGTGGAACAATAGGACATATTAAAAGCTGTGGTTTTGACAGCATATTCGCAATGATTTATGAGTTTGTATATAATTTGATTATTCTATTAATTTTACTGATTACTGATTCAGCTAATACAGTGAAGGTCACTTACAAAATAAATCTTCATTACATTTCAGAAAGTAACTGCCTCCAACTAGTTGTTTTCTTTAATTAAACACTAATGTAACAAGAGAGAAAATAGGCTTCAGGGTTGCTGCATCTGTTGATACAAGAGGAGTTTACTGCTTTGATGTAATGCTCTGTGATATTAATTAAACAAAAATAGAATGTCTCTCCATTTGACATCTCGATTCCCAGCACAGAGATACCACAAACACACTCACATTACAGCCTTAGTTCACTCTGAAACTACATAAAAAACGACACAGAAGAATTTTAAAACTGTATCACATTATTTTATATCAAAAACTAGCTTTTATTTCTAGCATGTAATTTGTCTTCTACTTTCTAAAATGCATCATGTCCTGTTTAATTACAAAAATGGACTATTTTTTAGCACATTTTTTCTACAGTAAAAACTACTTGCTTCACTCCTTAAAGCTGAATACTGCATGTACAGCACAGTACTCTGGAGAAAGAGCAAAGAAAAACACAGCAAGTGCTAAAATAACGCATTGTCCTCTTTATATTTGTTTTTACACACAGAGTAAAAAAGAGCATTAATGAGCTGTCTTTGAGAATYAATTGTATTTCCAGAAGCTGCAAAGTAAATCCAGACACTGCTCAAAGATAATGACTAACACGATAAAWTGTGAGGCTAATGTCAACAAAAAAGCAAAATTTGAAGTATTTGAGATTAAGTCTAAATTAAGTTGTTCCAGAGCCATGAAGTTTTGTAAAGACTGAACATTCATAATCACAATATAGAGGTGCTGTTTCTTAAAATTAACCACATTATTAACCCGATTTTTTCAAGGATATTGCAATTAACAATACTTCTTAGTGATCAAGATAAAGTATCATTCTCTGGGATTCTAAGCTCAAGAAACAAGTGATTTATATGGAAGTTGGGTAAGAATCCATCAGGCAACGTGGTCAAGTGGCCTGGAAATTATGGTCAAAGCATTGTGGGAATTGTAAGAAATTGTCACAGAGCTGGAGAAGGAACAAAAAAGAAATAAGAGCGCAGTTGTCTTTGTGCTCTGTGATGGCAGGAAAGTGCAAAAGCACTCCCAGGGCTCCTCTCTGGGGGATCTGGAAGGATGGGACCTGCCTGGCTCTGAACTCCACTGACTTTGTTGAAGAAGCAGCTGCTCCTCRCCCAAGGTCACCCAGCCACAATTACACAACAGCTCTGCCCTCCCAGAGAAGCTTGGGAGAACAGGACTGCAGGGCAAGGCACAAAATCCAGGCACTGGGAACCAGTCACTAAGCATTAGCTCATCTCTAAAAYCCATTTATGTGTTCTCTGCCTCCAGAAAAGACATAAAAATTCCAGTTATCCTAACCCTCAATGAAATTCAAGGGCTATTTTACTAATTCTGTCATGTTTTGGAAGCTACCTTTCTGTGTCTTCTGGTTTAATGAAAAAGGACTCTGCTAAATGAAATTTGCCTTTCAGATCTCAGATCTGCCCCAATAATAAACAATCATGTCATTTCCACAGGTCTCCTGATAATGCTGCAACATATTCATGTGTCTGAGTCATAACTCTCAGGAAGACCTTGTAAGGCAGAATCTGCACAGCCCAACACAACCAGGGAGGAATTTTCTTGTTGAGGTACTGCTAAGAGGCAATACCAAATGATGTATTAAAACACATTTCCCTTCTATTATCACCATTACCCTAATTATTAAACCCTGAAAAAAACACCATACAATAGCATTTTGTATTTTGTGCTTTTAGGTTCCAAATATGTTTTTAAAATGAACCAAGATGATCAAGAATGAGAGCAGGACAATATAAGTCCAACCCCTCAATACGATTTCTTGACTGAAAACTTTTCCATGCCTAGTTAGGRATGTGAAATCAATAACTTTGACAACATCCACATGATTCAGAGCATCCCATGTGATATATTCTAATGGCTGAAGGCCTTCATGAGGTATAAACTCCTGCAGAATACAATTGCTAGTCAGAAATAAAGAGCAGGAAAGCTCTCATATTTGTATGCAAYTTTTTAAACAAAGAATTGACAAACACTCACTGAGAAGATAAAATCTAAAATGGGAAGGTATTTTCCAAGTTTCATCCACTTAATGCATTTCACAACAAAGGTTATTTCCAAATTARAAGTCTTTTCCTGTCAAATTCTGAGAAATAATGTGGGCAAGGACACAAAAGCATTCCATAGCTGTATTAACGACAAGGCTCACTGATCTGTGAATAACCTGAAAAAAATGAAGATTATTGAGTTACTTTACCAATCTATCCATCCATCACTAGTGAACAGGTCTCAGAATGATGGATTATCTCACTTCCCTTATGTTTATCCCAAGAAAGAGTTCTCCTTAGAGGGAAAAACAAACAACCTATCCTACAAACAATCCTGCTAACTATGCTTGTCCATTTTGCATTCATCTGCCAGCAAAGTGAGGAGAACTATATCAAGTTTGTCTTTAAAGGCCAAACTACATTGGAAGTTTTATTATTTCTCTGAAATGCAAGTRAAAACAATTAAGAGGAAAGCAGCACTGCAGCTACTTGTACTGTTCAATATTTTAATACAACCCAAAGAATAGTGTCACGTTGTCAATAATTCCAATTTACATCTTCTAGTCCAATTAGTGATAAGAGATAAATATGAAAATTARGTATTTTGAAATGGAGGGCTGAACTAATATCTCACTAGGTTTTTTTTTWAAATCATCTGTGATTGTTTCACACTTGCACAGAATTGCACACGTGCTAAGACTCAAATCTGTCACATGCGACTGTCACCAGGAATTGGTATTGTTTGRATCTCTCATTAATATGCTAAATCATACAATTCACACACAGAAAAGTTCTGCATCTTGCTTACATATAGAGACATGATACTCATGTATAGATTTAGCTGAAAAAGATGGTGCTGCAGTGAGGTTTCCTGAAGTCCAGGCTTGACTTCAGACAACTAAAACCTTGTAACAGGTACATAATTGGGAATTTTAAAGAACCTGACGCTACCCCAGAAGCTCTGACATTTGCAGCAGATAATAGTGCACATGTAAGGGTAAAACTGATTATTCATTTTTAAATATATACAGGAACCCTCGGAATCAATCACACTATCCATCTTATCTCAGCCTGGCCTCTTAATCTTCCTGTAAATATGGGAACTGAAAGAGATGGAACTGTCTTAATCRGATCTTTCCTCCATCACMAAATTACTGCTGTCACTGGCACTGWGACAAAAATTACAATTTCAGGCAGAATCTGTAGGAACTACTACAAAGGGTGAAACCACCCAMCGAATACACAGTGGAAAAGTTTGAAGTCTCAAATCATTAACCAACTACCCCAAAAAAGSCAGGGAATCACCAATTCATCTATCAAACAGATGAGGACATTCCAGCACCTGGTACCACCCAGATCTGTCAGTTTTTTAATAACTCTTAACAGAGAAACAAGAGACACAATRTTCACCCTTAGAACCTTTCTGACTTCACAGAGAGTGGACAGTCACCAATTTCCTCCAAAACTCCACATGGGGAAAAAATACTGCTTCTCAAAAAATCATTTCCATTTGCATGTTCATATTTACAACAGTCCAGAGAAAAGAATTTGAAACCAGACTGAAGAGAAACCCTGCCCAATCTGCTCCAAATTCAGTGTGTTCCCAGAGCAAACACAGTATCAGATGYAAAGGCTTGTTTGGATTTTCCCCAAGAATGAGATATTACTATATTCATTTTCACTGAATATCAGACTCTTGCTACATCAGTAGAAAGGAAGAAGCAGAACAGTTTTGTACCAAGGAACCAAAGGAAGCTGTTAAAGGCCAGTGAAGTTTTGCTGCTTGTCAGCTTGGGAGAGCAAAAGTCTTCCAATGACCTTCCTTGTTCCACGACTCCAATTTATGGAGACAGAAACCTCACATCTGCACCTCAACATATTGGGATGTACATTACAGTGATATAAAAGTTTAATTTTCTCTCCTAAACCATCCCTGCTTAAACCAATAAAGAAGGAAGAGCGCTTTTGCTCACTCGAGTGTCGTCAGCAGTTATAAAAGGTTGGAGTGTTTATGCAGCATTCATTTGGGATGCAGGGATGTGACTTACAAATGTCTTTGACTCATTCCCATCAATATGCATGTGTGCCATTTATAACAGTAGCCTTGATGAGAACACACAGTGTAACTGGCTGCAAGAAACGCTTAAGAGGTTTACATTAAAACAGAATATAGAACAGTGGTTAGAAATCACAGGCCAGGTGACACCTTCCTCTGATAAGCTGGTGATAAAAGCTGTAGGCTGTGATCTATAGGCTCTGGCATTGCCTCTTTACTCCCCAGCCTCAGCAGGATTCTTTGGATATGGCTCACTTTGAGCAAGACAAGATCCTGAGGGCAGAACACCTATAAAAATTGTGATTAATCTCAAAAAATGTTGTGATTGCCTCCTAAATTGTTCACTTAAAAAAAGGACAATTTCTTAAAAAGTTTTGTATTCAAATGCATGTAATACAAACCTTTAAAAAGTACAATTACTTCTTGGTTTGACAGAATGATTTCCTTCAACTATTAAAATACCCTCTTTGTAGGACTTATATATTTTAGCAAAAAAAACCCTAAAATGCAGCAATCAATGATCTTAAATAGAAAGATCAAGCCATGTGAAGAACTCCTGTCATCACGGAATGATTTTCTGGTAAGAATATTTATAATACTCCTAGACACCTCTACTGCTAACTCTTGAAATATACTGCTGTCACAGATCAGAAAACTGCATGTGCTGGTCATTAAATAAAAAAACAAAGTCAAAGAGATTTCAATAAATGCAAGAAAATGTATATGGATAAGAACTTACAGGGGAAAAAAGGCAAGCAAAATTCTAATTTTAATTATGGGGTTTACTTTTTTCCCCTGGGTATCTGAAGCCAAGGAAGGTCGAACTGTGATTACAAATGGCTCTGATAAAATTTTGATTTATTAATCTGCTGGTCACATACAGCTACCTGGCCTCACATGACGCTCTATAAAGACATAAAGATTTCCATAAAATCTACAAACACAAGTTGTGCTGCATGACTGTATCCAGAGTGGTTACCTAAAATTAATTCTTGTTCACAAATTGTCTGTATTAATTATGTAGGTCTGTACTTCTTAAAAATCAGCATATGAATACAGTTTAAAGACCAGATAAGGCTATTGACAAAAGACGGTACCAAATAACATTTCTACTGAATGGAGCACAATTATTCCAGAATGTTTCTATCAACATGTAACTGCATTCACCCCATAAAGACCCAAGCAGGCTCAAGCTGCTAAGGCCGTTTTTCTGGCAGCAACTTTAGTACTGTTCCAAAGAAGAGAAACAGAATCTATCACAGAGACAAGACAGGAAGAGAATGCCCAACAACGTGCTGTAAACCACAATTTCATAGTAGCACACAAGTAAAAAGCAGAACTTGTCCAGCACCAAACAAAACAGGTAAGACCCTGCACTGCTATTTAAAGGACTGAGGTACAAATATATCACTCAGACAAACTGGCCTCACCAGGCAAGGCTGCTTTTTTTAAACAGAGCTAATGTTTACTTCAGACCTACAGGTTACCACATTAAACCCACAGTGAGCAGATGGGAAGGCTGCTTGCCAGCAAAAGCAAAGATGAAAAAAAMCCCTCAGCCTTTTAAAAGGCAGTTGAACTGTTGGAAACAACTGAAATTAAAACCTCCCACCCCCTGCACACGAATCCTTTCTGATCCCCAAAAGCACTGAGCACCAGCTCTTCTGCCACGGTCCCAGGGACACCTCAGGAGACAGGGTAAGGCCACTGTCACTGCCCACAGTCCAAGGAAAGGAGCTGAAGTGGATCYTGTTTTATCTTGGAATCAACTGGGCTTTTTTTTGTTTTAATTACTTTCTAAGGCTCAAGGAGTGGGGAACATATGGCTGCTGTTTGAGATGTCAGAATGTAGAAGTGGCTCAGTGAAACAGGGCTGCATGGGATCTTCTCTGCTGTTCAATTCATAGCAATTGGAACCTYGTGCTCTARAGAGCTACAAAATGATRTGAAAATATGTGACTTCACATCAATTGCCCTGTTTATGTAAGTTTGTGACGGTGAAAGATAAAAGAAGAAGGTTTTGTTGTAAATCTAATTGTAAACTGGACACACGTCACCATTTTCCTCTTTCAGAAAAATCCAGTTCATTATTAAACATCTACCTGTGAATAATRGCAGATGGATTCTCAGCATTAATTAGCACAAATTGACAACATGGATCTTCCTGCAACTTCAGGGAAGACTCAAACTTTTTTCAACCCACCCAAATGCATAGTCTTCCTTTTGGACAGATATCTAAGTCTCCTCTATCAGATTTAAAAAGCTACATATAGATTAAATTATGGCCTTCTCATTTCCCCAGCACTTATTAACTTACTATCACAGGCAGCCACCACAGCCACCAGCTACWTCAAGCTGCATTTGTAATACAATAAAAAAATGTTGCAAATTATTATCCTATTGAACCATACCTCTTACATTASCAAGGGTTTCCTTTTGGGAAATATGTCTGGGTGAGTGAGGCTTACCTGCAGAAGCACTGTGGGATCTCTCCTTGCCCATACAGAGGRAACAAAAACGGGGTGTTGCCATAGCGGCCAAGGCACTGCAGGAATTTTTTTGTTGCCTGAAGACCTTCCARAGTGCTGCTCTCAGTCTCTGAAACCATTGCAATGGAGTGAAGGATGAAGTGCTGCAAGCTGGGGGTCAACTTCCGTGTCTGTAGGAACTGAGCAAATGTGCTGCTCTCGTAGTCTGAGGAAAAAGCACATCGAGGCACTGAGCACACTGTAACACCTGCATTGTCTCCTGTGCTTCTGCTACAGAGTGCTTTTGGATTTCAGTTAACAAAAGCAGCTTTTCACAAACATCTAGCTGAAAATGGATCATCTGAGTCAATGCAAATTAGAAAAATCATTCCCACAAAGTGAGTTTTCTCAGAAGACAGAAATTCCATGCCATTAAAATATTTCAGAACATCACCGACTTCATGGGTCTTGAATGACTTCACCCATTCATTTGGTTGAACTTGATCTAGCTCCATTTCCCAATGCTGATAGAAAAGTGAGAAAGTGTGGACAAAAATCCACAGCGCCTTGGGAGGCTGTTTCCTCTAAATTACCCAAGTATTACACCTGAATGACACCCACTCCAGAACAGGACTGCTGGATCCACACTGACAGTGYTAGACTGGATATTTATGCACAGAGAAGCCACTCACACAGTGTCACAACCCAAAGATGAGAAGGTGCAATATTTACTTAAATTTGATTACTTGCTGGCAACAAACAAATGTGGATGAGACAGAGAGCAGACAGGGATGAAGGACTTTATCTTCCCTTGAAAATAATATTACTGCTGACACATTTGGAAATTCAAAGAAACACAAGTCTTCTAGGAGATGTTTAAAGCATGTTGGCACTGATGCATCTCTGAAAAACTTTAGTTATCTTCATAACGAAAACATTTTTGGCCAGGAAAAGACTGTATTTAAGCAATAGCATAATTCCAGGATACTATAGAGAAATCTGCTCTTAAGCTTCTTTCCTGGATAAATGCCTAACTAATTCAGAAACACTTCCATCAGTGCAGAGACCAGTATTATCGAGCTATATATTCTGTTCAAGATTCAATCACTGCTTTATTACAAATGTATCTTACTGCTGTTTGCACAGCCATGGAGAAAGTCATAAAATGACAGGGTTTTTTTTTGTTTTATCATTCTAAAAAAATTCTCAAGTTTTCCTCACTTCAAACTTCTTATATAATTCCATATTTTACAGAAAAAAGCTTTAGAAAAAATTCTTCACTCTCATGAACTCTCCCTATTAAAAGTCTGCCTTCCCACGAATTCAATGATCTCATCGAGAGCAATTTTAAATTTCTGAAGTTTTTACATTAGCCTAATCTGACTCAAAATATTCTCAATTACTTYTCAGGCTATTTTAAAATGTAGGAACAAAATCTGTTTAACTGTCTMTGGAAGTAAAATAAATCTAACGTTATTTAGGTACATGAATCAATGGATTCATTTAAAATTGATGTGGCGTCTCCTTCTTTTACTTAATAAATTTTCTAAATACCACCTCTATCCACTCTGAGTACCTCCATTTCTTCTAGCAACAGCAAACTGAGATCACCTGTAATCAATAAACCACTTCAGTCTAATGAGTTTTTCCCCCTTCAGGATTTTCTGGAGTTCATTACAGACTCTCCTTTTCTTCATCTCACCAGATCTTGATACTGATTATTTTTCTCTTGAACATATTTAAAATAACTTTCTCTAATCTTAGTACCTAATCAAGTGTTGTKTAAGCAATCAAAGCAGTATCCCAACAACAGTGGATCCTTGCAGAAACACTGCCTGGTCAAGCTCCTGCCAAGCTCCAAAAGCACTGACACACTTTGGTCTGCAACTTATGTCAATGCTTAAACTACTCCTATTTCCTCACTATTTCTTTTTGACGATTTTTTTTCTTTGCTTTAGTTCACTTTGAGACTCCAAGAACTGAGGACATCACTTCATTCTTTGCACCCTGAGGAGCACAAACCCAAAGCACCTTCCTGCTGTTAAGGTGATTTCTCTCTTTGACCTGATGCTCRTTATTCTTCGCACATTATAGCTCAAATCTGTTCTGATTTCCTCTCATCTRAGTAAGCCAGCAGTTGATAAAAGCACTTTGAACTTGCCCTCTACAACTGAAGAGCATTAAATCACTTTTACTTTCCAAATTAAAAAACTCTATTTTCTCAATTTCTGATTTTGTGGTAATGTATTGTAAAGATTTACACAGTATCCAACGAGCAGAAACTCAGATACATCACATTATTTTCAAAAATACCTGGGAGGAGGGAGAAAACACTTAAAAATGATAAAAAGCATTTTGCAACCTTGCAGTAATATATAATTTTGCTGTTAAAGAAAAATGTAAATAATAAATGATGTGGGAACTAGAAGAGCAAGTGCTTAAGCAGAAGAATTTAACACCGAAGTGAAAAGGTCACAAAAAGGTCAAAGCATACTTTAAAAATATATCCATAGAAAGAATCCATGTAAAACACAGGAGAGCTCTCAAAACTGTGCCTCCCTGAAGCATCTCCTAGGGGGGGGGAGTGTGCCCTGTTCAATGAGACCCTACCTTGGTATTCCTCAGGGTGCTGTTCATAGTCCAAACAAAACGTCAGAAATTTCATGAGCATTCTCTTCTCCACCATGGTGAGCTGTCTGCTGTTGAAGACATCTGCTCTAGAACAAGGCACCTGCACAATATTTTTTAATAATTTCAGATATTTTCCATATTCTGAATATGAAAGCATCAAGCAACAAGATTACATAACAAATACTTTAAATTACCTCTTTCTACTATGTTTATTTTYTTATGTATTTCTTTCCCTTATTTTCTATTATAACCTAATAAAGGTCACCGATTTTCCCCAGTATTTTTAAATCTTTTTCAGCCTCTTCCCCTTTTCACTTCCCTTCAATTTCACTTGCATCTCTACACAGTTAATCAACAGAGTTTATATAGACTGTGCCAGTATCTCCTGTTGGCATTATCACACTGACTTGTAAGTAGCACGGAGACAAATCAAGTCTATGTGAGACTTAGAATCTAAAACCTGTGAATCTAAGAATTAACTGCCAATCAATCATGGCAGCTTTACCTCATTTAGCTTGAGATAAAGATTTATGTCAATATACTAGACTGCACAACCTTATTTTAGCTTGTTTGGATTTTTTTTAGTATTGATATATAACACATAAAMCACATTTTCTTCCAGAAGTCAAATTAAAATAATAATTAAGGAAAAACACCAGCTTCTTATTACAAAATTCTCATAAAAACAATTTCAAGCTTCCTGACTTTAAGAAGATGAGATCAAACACATGGAACACATGATTTTCTGGTACCTGTTCTACTTTTCCTTCTCGGAAGGCAAGAACTCGCGTGGCGTTTTTGAACTCTGCGTATCTGCTCACGTTGGACTTAATGAGAAGGTCAATTAACAGGCCCCGGGAGTAAAGCAACTGCAAGGGAGAGAAAGGAAACAGTGGGTGAAGAGGATCTTCAGGAGCCAACACTGTTGGTGTAAATCCTCACCAACTGCTCCCCAAATCACCTGAACCCAGAGTCATCTTTTCCACAAGTAAATATTGTGACCCCCCCAGTTAACGTTTAGTCATAAACAATTTAATCTTTCTAAAAGCTACAGAAGGGACAGAAATGTAACCATGAGCTGAAAACGTTTGTCTGTATTCAAAAGTCTTGTGGTCCTGAGGAACAGGCTTTGCAAGACCACAGGAATTTTCTGGATAAAGGTTTCCTGGGACACCAATGAAGACACTACAAGGAAGCCGACATTCCCATGCCAGGGAAACCCCAGCACCAAATCCTGCTGACCACTCGTGTCTGAATTTCTGGAATTTGCTGCAATTAACACCATGTCACACAGAGGGACAGCAAGAGGATAAAAATGACACAAAATAGTATTATCTGCTTAACCACGACCCACTGACTGGTGTTCAGTGATGGTTGGAAGTGGGATTGACATTTGGAACACGAAATTTGCAATAATACATTTTGTAGTGGCTTCACAAAGAATTGAATGAATTATTGAAGAAACTTTCTTTTCCAGTTTCTAGAGGTCTGAAAAATCTTTTTAGGCAGAAATATGAAAGCTTTGAAAAGCCTTCCCTGCAAAGCAAAGCACATATATTTTAAAAAGAGAAAAAAATCTACATGCAAATTGCTTTTTCTTGTTTAAAAATATAATTTTTTAATGGTACTATTTAAAAGGAGAGAWTTTGCAGGTATTACCTAAGTGCCAAATTTCATAAAATTTACTTTTATGGTGATATTTCTGAGCTCCGTTTTTTGATCTCCTTGGTTATAAAACACTTACAGACACATTAAATAGCCCATGTTTGTTTTAGGGGTAACAATTCYTACTTCTCAAAAGTGTCTATTTTGCCTCAAAGGCACTGTCTCACCCTCCTCAACATGAAAGGTTTTAACACAAATGTCATCATTTTAAGCAAAGTAAATATACTTACACAAAAAGAGCCATTCAGTTCCTACCTTGGAAACTAAATCAATATTAAACCTTCTGCCTTCTCTAACAATTTGGGAGTAGGTGATTTTCTTTGGTTCTTGGGCAGYGCTTTCGGAGGGTGCAGCTTCTGCTGTTCCAGGTTCAGGAGCTGACTCGGCTGAGTTGGTGCTGGGAGAGGTTCCACTACCAGGGGCTGGTTCTGCCCCATCCCCTGGTTCTGCCCTCGCTGGCTCAGTGCCCAGGGCCTCCTCTGCTGACTCTGGTACAGGGATCTCTGTTGCTGGACTCTCCTCTGATCCTGGAGAAACCCCCTCTTCTGCTGGACTCTCCTCAGATCCTGGAGAAACCCCCTCTTCTGCTGGACTCTCCTCTGACCCCACAGAAACCCCCTCGGCAGCAGGGGCTCCAAACACAGGCAGCTTTGGCAGTGCACCAGCTTCTTCAACACCTTCAGCTGAATCCTGACTGATTAAAAACACAGAGGGGAAAAARARGGGGAAAAAGTCTTTTTGAAGAGTCTTAAAAACTTGTTTGAAGTTTTGAGTCGGTGCCAGAACAGAAACATCAAGCATTTCTAGGAAAAGCATTAGAATTTCTTTATCCTGGCCAAATCAGGTGCTCCACCCACTAACAAACTCTGGCTCTTGGGCTGCAAAGCTGTAATTCAAGAGGGCTATTTTTACTGAGAAGAAGAAAAACCCCAACAAAAATCTGGGTTTTTACTTTACATGTACTCAAAAGATGGAAGGATCTCAAAATTAAAATTGAGGCCCTCATGGTGAAATAATACACAGCTACAGAAACAATAGAAACATAGTATTTTGAAACAAAAAAAAAAATAAATAAAACCCAAGAAACTGAAATGCAAGGTCATTAAGGTGAGATATTGCGCCGAAGAAAACAGACAAGCTTTCCACCAGACCACTTTGATCCAAAGCTTAAGTAAAACTTCCAATTCCTTTTTCAACTCTGCATTCTAATTTAGTTGTTTGAGCAGCAATGTTGTTTTTATGCAAGGGCTCCAAAGGAGCCATGCACAAGGAATGAAGGCAGCCAGCCACAGGAGGGACATTCCCACACAGCATTTACTCTGCACAGCCCATTTCCTCTCCACAACATTTCTTTAAAATTCCCCTTATAAAGCAGCCCTCCACATTCAATCTCATCTTCTCATTTTATGTTGAACTTCAATGACATCTACCTTAGAAACCAGGACTTTTGAACTTGGTTGAGTTTACACTACCAGCTGAGATGAATCAAATCAGTGTCATTGTAAGTGAAAGGAGTTCAGCAGTAACTCCAGACTATCTTTTTATCTTTATACCACACGCCATTAATGCACTGAATAAACAATTWCATCTTGGCTGAAAACTAATGAACTATGATTTTAAAGGTGACCTGCAAACACAGAGTACTAAGAGGGTGGTTAAAATTCCCAGAACAGTAAGGAATTACTCAGCATCCATACCAAAATGCTCCCTCGCACACCTGCAGCCTTTCATATGGAAGTAGGATTTCTGTTCAAAAAGGAACAAAAACCTGGTATCCTTTAAAAATTGCTCTTCATYTATGAACTCAAGGAGCTCATATGGACTTGTGAAAAGTTTGGAAGCAATCTCTCAGCTTGGGCACAGTCACCAGGAAGCACTTAACTCTTGACTGGGGTAAAATATTGCCCTGGGAAATACAGGAACTGCTACAAGGAAGCACTAATGAGAGAAGGCTGTTTCTGTACATTAATTAAGTCTTTTTGCTACATATTGCCAGCATTAAGTAACTATAAAATATCAAGGAAAGACAACTACTTTGTCAAATGTTTTTGTAAAAAAGTAACCTCTGCTACAAATAAAAATCAAAGTCAAATAAATGTTGGGGTTCTATTTAGATTTTGGAACACGGTGTTTGTGAAAACTACAAAAGCTCTAGCCATTATTGCAGTAACTAAGAATGAAGCTTTTATTTAAYTCATCCTAAAGCTTTTCAGAACATAAAATTTCAGAATAAAGTTTTCTGTCTACCTCCTCTCAATTTCAATGAACAGTTCATCTCATTTCAAACATACTTGATTATTACCTTTTAAACAAAAATAAGCCTGGATTCATAATACACTGTATTTTTCTACATCACTCTGAAAAGCAGTGCAACAAAAATATTTACATATTTTAAATCTCTATTCATTTCCCATTAAAGAATATGTAAATCTCCATTGTTTGCAGCTCCACACTTTTTATAATGAAAGCCTAAAATTGTATATAATCTAAATTCATGACATCCTTCCTATATGACCAAATATCCCTGAATAATGTAAGAACTGTCTATAAAAATGACTCAAATTGAACTTCTGTACAGACAATTCTTCTCCTAATTCAGAAAAAAATAATACATCTGCAGACAAATTGTTGTGTAAATTTAGAATATTATCTTCYACCATTCATCAATTAATGGTACTAACAAAGGAATATCTTAAAATGAATGTGTCTTATTAATGCCTTGTAACAGCAACCCCTTCAGATAGGTCAAATGAAAAATTGCCAACCAGCTGGTTAATTTATTCAGCACAGGTGTTCACTATTTATTTTTCAGCCATTTGCCTTTTTTCAATACAGCTTGTTGTAGACACAGTATTCTCTCCCTTTGATGGATGCACTTTGTTCTAAGGCCATTCATTTCAGATTTGCACTGTGTATGTTATACTGCTACCCAGCTGTTTATTCTTTCAAAATAAATGTTTAATGGTTACTTCATAGGAGTTACAAAAGTTAAGCAAAAACAACAGAATCTAGGCAGAACACATAAATTGTCAGAAACATGGTAATGGACTCTCTCAGAAAGTYTGAAGTTCTTTTGGAGAACTTTTTCTTTGCCAGGTTTATTAATCTTATCATTGTTTTTTGTGGGATTGGGKTTTTTTTTGGTGGTGACCAAGACAGATAGCACTACACTGAGCTAAGTTAAATGCTTAAAAGCATAATTTTATCTAAGTGTAATCTCACTGTAATGTGTGAAATCTCAGTGCTAGGGGACTCATTTGGGAGCCAGCTATCCATCAAAAAGCAACACAAAGTTAAGAGAATATGAAACCTTTCCATCTCATTYAATCCTGGTTCTGACATAATATTTATTATGACAACAGGATGACAATTACAATATTCAAGTGCTATTGCTTTAAAACATGGACTACATTTTACCTGCAACTCAGTCAAGCACTGTTACTGTGCAGCACTGAACCTTGGAAGAGTCTCAGTCTGTGACCTTCAGATTGTATTTGTGTAATTCACACCTTTTTTCCCCCTACTTATGAGGTTTAGAGAAAAAAATATGTATTTCCAGACAMGTATGTGTCAGCATTTCATTTAGCTACCTGTGGTATTTTCTAAGGGATTCAAGGTTAAACTTACATAACTATCTCAAAGAATCTCTCAGGAATTCTGCAAAGTGCTCATTTCAGTGCAAAATCCAAAAGATAAAAATAATAAATAAATACATAGTTCAGTTAGTTAAATTTACATTCCGTGGATTTAACTTCAGTAGGTTAAATTCATTGCATATAAATAGGATAAAGGGGAAATATTGCTCTATCATTTTAGCACAATGAAGTATTTATTACAGTACTCCTGTCCATTTGTGCTCCTGTTCTTTTCTATGTAGTTCATTTAACATGTATTTAGGAGTTTAATTTTTGATTACGAGAACAGCACCTTTTAGCCAAATTAAGAATGGAAAAATTTAACAGATGGCAGTGCACAACTGCCTACTACTACAACTGTGTACAAACACTTCTGTTTTCTACTCAAAAGTAAATCACCAGCTCACAAGTTGGCCAACAAATTACACTGCATCCAGAAAGGGTCATTTAGGAAGGACCAGGCTGGTTCAGTGAATGGAGTAATTTCAACAAAGCACAGGGACATGAAGAACATTTCAGAGGCCATGGTTACTTTCTGAGCTAATGTGCAATATGGCAGCATGGTGAAACCMTTTAAACCAAAAGCACAATATGTCCATTTACTTCTAGGCACATGAATTGATTCAAGTATTTCTACATTTCTACTTACTCGCCAAAACAGAAATCTTCTACATGTTGAATAGTTTTATCCTTGTTGCTGAGAGGAATAGCTTCTTCATTCTCAAGGATCAGTTTCCTCCAGTCTTCACATTCATCAYTGAGATCTGTCTTTTGCTAACAAAGAACAAGTATAAAATTACATACTGTACCATGCAAGCTGTTCTTGAACTATAAATCTCTGTAGCCATAAATAATTTGTACCACCTAATATTATATGAAAAAATAACAACTGTCCTAGTGTTTTCTTTTCTATTAATATATTTTGAATTTAAACAGAGCTGGTTACTTCATTACAGCATGCCAACATTTGTACTACACCATTGGCTCTAGTAATCTGAAATACAGTGTTAAATGAAATAGAGACTTTAGTAGAGARTTGAATGTAACTTTGAATACAATCTCCTAAAAGACAGGTTTGCCACAGCCAGGTTAGTTCAAGATTTTGTGACAAAACTCTTTGAATGGAGACCATATAGAAAAGCCTGGTGATTTGGGGGATTGTATTAATCTGTGCACATAGGAATCTCTAAACCATGTAACAGAACCCACATAATATGAAGCCCTGGCATGAGCAAGTCCCCTGATTATGCCAGGAGGCAGCACAGTGTAAAAAACAGGCCTGAGACAGAGCTGAGAAACTTCCATCTTCTACGGCCCAACAGGCTCTGAGCACTTCTGTAAATAACAGAGCAGCCATTTGCTAACCCAGCCCAAGTGATCCATCTCCTAAATAAATATCCTCCCTGAAAGATTTCTAGTGGATTGTCATAAATTAGATAAACTTCAGTCATTAAAAAATAAGCTATGAACAATCATCTTTTTGTCCTGGTTATGGGACATTTCAGTGGAAGGATTCTGCACCCACCTTTCTCCCAGTAAAGAATCAACTGAATGYAAATGAGAAAAACAAAAGGGCTGATACATCAGAGAGTGGAAAATTATCAAAAAGGAGATGGAAAAGACCAGATTATCAGTTTCAGAAKGTAAAGGAACTGAAGCAACAGTGTAGTTGCTTCTCTTCAAGCTCAAGAACCCAGAAGTGTGGCTGAGCACCAGACTGGTCTCAATCAGATTAACAACCCAGGCACATCAGAGCCTCCGACTGCCAGGCCAGATGGGTGAGTCTCAACCAGTAAAGCTGGGAACTACAAACCTCTTTGATCTGTCAAATTACCAAAGAGCAAAAGCAGTGTGGTAATTTGTCTTGYAATAAATCATGCAAACAACAGAGATTTAATGTTAAGGAGGCCTAAAAGAAGCAATTTGGGAAATTTTTACCTGATTTTCTTTAATCCAGGACAATAATCCWGAAAAACTAAAGCTGGCCCAGTTTCCACCATAGTAATTTCTCCTGTGAAGAAAGAACAGAAGAAAAACTTGTTGGACAGGTAGAACACAGCTTCTCCAGATTTAAAGAAAAAACAGCCAAGTCAGATACATTAAAAAAATTCTCCATGGCAAGACTTTTCAGATGCAGAACAGATAAAAATTAGTATTTTACAGTTCTCAATGAAATGCAAGTGTCTTCCTCACTGTATGCATCTCTGACCAAAGAGAATATAGTCCAAAATCAAAGTGTTTGGAGGGTAAATGGATGATGCTGAGAAAAACACATGGGACAGTGTGAAGAAAAGGAAAATAGAGATAATACTGCTTCTTGGCTCTCTTATGCATTATGTCAAATAAAGGAAAGTACAGTTTATCTACTGCTTGCACAACATATTATGCTTATTACAGACTGTGAAGATGCCCTGGCAAAATTCTTATTGAACTGCATGTACTGCAGGTGGAGCCAAAGGAGCTGATTTGTGCTACATGAKCATCCCTCCCTCAGCAGTTCCCAGTTTCTATTTACCACCTTCTTGCTTGAAAAAGATTATTTACTGCTTTTAAATCACAGAAAATTATTAGTTCTGCTTTTAACCAAAGAAAGTCTCTGCTCTCTCTTTTAAAAATTTCTCTATCAATATTTCTCTAACATCAGTTGTATTAGYTGGCTTTTGTTGTCATGCATAGGACATCTTAAACACTTAACTCTGAGAAGAAAAATAATAGAGCAATTACATTTCAAAAAACCACCAGTTCTTGCAAAGTAAAAGTTATTCCAGGATTTAACTCTGTTTTCTGGCACTGTGTACTGGCACTTCAGAAGCCTGAAAGATACCAAAAATATCCTCCTGAACAGATAGCTAATGTCATTGCATACACTAAAAAAATAAAATAAAATGTAGGGAGCAAGATAGGGTTTGCATTTTAAAGAATAATGTGAAGGCTGTTAAATCAATCTTATCATAACCTCCTCCACTTTTAAATTGTCGAGATCAGTGTGATAAAAGTGAAAAGCTAAATTCAGGTTAGATTCTCCTGACTAGATTTACGATGGGATGCTTTTGACAGGGCTTATCTGCACTGACAAAGACTTCATTAAGAGTGTCAGCCCCGCTCCAGTAGCAGAGGCTGATGCTCTGGACCACGGTGCTTACTTAGCATATGAAGGACAGATGTCTGCTGAGCAGTGCCTAATTGCTCCTGACTACAAACTGACCTAAAAAAGTCTTTCAGCTCCTGCAAGGCAATAGTGAAGAACAGAAATAGGACATCTTTTGCAAAGACAACAAAATACGGCATTCGCTGAATAAAGGTGGCTTCAAAATGGAAAGTGGTCTCCCAGGTCCCAAACTGGGGGGATTGGGCCCACACCCTGCAATTTTGGTGACTCTGAGCAGCACAGCTCCATCTGCAGATGGTTTCCAACCAGGAATTGCCATCCTCTGTAACAAGGAGTTCATCCTGACTTCAGAGTGACTGACGTGGGTGAGCTCCAAAGGTACTGCTGCTTGGGATCACACAGAACACAAGGCAATGAGGWTTAAATCTATGAAATGCCCAGTTCTGTGAGATTTCTATCTGTAAAACAATCACTGACAGTTGCATGCAAWGATAACCTCCAGCTTTGCTTTAGCTGCTAATGGTGCAGGATAATTTCTTCATGTTCCTTAAGATTCTACAGAATAAAAAGTTCAATATCCACGTATTATCTGTCACTTCTGGAATTTCCAAAAACCATGACCATGAAATTTATTTTTACAGAACTGTGCTGCTCTGGTCATAAGTTTCTTGAATCCAGAATACAATATATGGCTGTCAGAGCAAGCAATGCCACTGATCACAGAAATCCCAGAAAACAAAAATCTAAATGCACATTTAGACTGTCTAAAGCTAGAAYTTCCAGTGAGAGAAATTAATGTTATTTTTACAGAAAGTTACAAAAGTTTATTTGTGAGCTGTCAGACATCTTTSATGTGAACATTGCTCATCAGGTGAGTTTTTCTTTGAAATGACTTTTTTCACCCAGTGTTGAGGCAACCCAGTGTGTTCAACAAGCACTGAATGACCCTGCTGTGGAGCTCCATCCATTCTGAGGAGATGGTACAGCCCTTTTCCAGAAGAAAATGAACCACAGCTGTCCTTCCTTCCTTCCCTCTGGTGTCTGTGTACCATTCCCAAGCCATGTTATGCCACCTCAAATATTCATCTTCTCCTCAAGTAGCAACTTTCAGATTTTTTTTATCCTGGAATTTTAATTAGTTTCCCTGCACTACATGATGAATCAGGATTGCTTAATTCTTTCATCTGAAAACACTASAGAAACTAGACAGACCAGACATGATTACTGACATAATGAGCAAAGTTTATAGCAAAAGTCTTGGAGAGGAATTCTGAGAAGAGCTGACTAATGGTTTTACAATTAGGACTCCTTTGTAACCAAATATTTTTGTTGTAATTGCCCTGAAGATGAACTGAGGAATTCCWTAAAGCAATGGTCAAGATCAAAGCCTAATTAAAGCTAAAATATTGTCCCAAAATCTCAAGGCCTAAGCTCCCCTCTTCCCTGGCTATATTAGCAAACTACTAAGATGGATATTCTCTCCCCTTTTTTAGGGTTATAATTCAATTATTCCYTAAYTAAGAACAGGAATMATTTTGAAAGTGCAACAGCAGAGGYAGAAAACATTTTTKACACSAAGTTAGAGCACAGAGGTTTYCCTTCCCTAYCACATATTATTTTCAAAACCATATTTTCTCAAAACTCCTCCTGTGTTACGTGGATTCCACCTAAATGACAACACTGYTTCTATTCCTTCTCATTTTTCAAATCTCTAATCTGTAGTTCASATCTAACAGCATACTGCCGAAGCCATTTTGCAAAGTTTTGAAAACATAGCCAAAGTACAATTTTACTACTGCAAAAAGCCTGTCTCTTGTCCTACATTAGCTTTTGGTTCTTTTCTTCAGTTACTAAGACCATTTTTGAAGTAATTGGCAAATTCCAATCCAGAACACTGAAATCACAAATTGTTTCTGACTGATTAACAACCTGAATCTGAACCAAGAGAATATTTAATGTGTCCCTCTGCAGACAGACTGCAAATTGAGGAACTGGAAACTTCTGAAAGCAGGAGACACACAATTAAAACACTTGTAAGAACAGAAAAAGCATTTCTGTTGTCCTGTGCCTGTTCAGGAGCTGGCCCTTCCCTTGGCCATGTCACAACCACCACAGTGGAACAYTCAGAGCTGGTGCTGGCTGGACAGAAGCTGCTGATGCCTCATGATTTCCCCCAAGAGCTGCCTCAATGTGTCTGTCCTGCATTTGATCTTCCAGAAAGAAGTCCTGACCCATCAGGGCAGCTGTCTTTTGCACAGGAAGTTACTGCCACATCGATTTTAAGGATCTCAACACAAAATGACTCATGTTTCAAACCCATGAAGTTTCATGTGCTACCTATTAGTACAYAGGCAAATGTATTAAAGATTCCCATTCTGGCCCAGTGCTTGTGTTTAGGAGATTCCTGGCCTTCCAAGAGGAGGGGTTYAACCCAAACAGCTCCTGAGACCCTTCAGTCCAACAAAAGGGTGGGTGATGTGGCAGTCACTTGTGCTACATCACATTGTATCCTGGCATGTGAACATGAGCAAAGGGAATTACCATGGACCAGCTGAGCCCATGTTTTACTCTCTAATACAATCTCACAGCAAAGGTACCCTACACCAAAATAAACAGAAAAAAGACYTTTTCAAAAAAGCTCAAAAGGTACCAGAATTAAGATTTTTTTTGCCTAGTATAGTCAAAATATAAGAAAGATAACAGGTGTCAAGAAGCAAGACATGCTCAGTTTGCTCTATTTCCCACAGAAGAGAAGTTAAAATTCTGCATCTTGACCCTCCTTTGCCTTTGAAGTAAATTCTATATGGAAAGATAAATAAGCCACTGAGGAAGGATGTAGACAGTAAAACTGCAGCCTACAAATCAAACACAAAATGAAATTTTGTGAAATTGAAAATCAAACACAAAATGTGGCTAAACATACCTCACCCCTAGTTGCCCCATCCTCAGTAACCAAACCAGTGCATAACTACAGAGATAYAGAATTAAAAGAGGCAAAAAAGCAAGGACCAAAGGCAGAAACTTGAGCAAATTGGAACAACTAGTACAAGAAGCATATTCACTTCAAGTAATCCACTTGTAGTCTTGATCTACCTTTCTCCAGCAGTTTCAAGTTTAAACTAAGTGCCAATCTCCACATTTTAAATTGCAAATTACTTTTCTAAATCATTTAACAAATATCCTTGAGATTTCACATGTCAACAGCTCATTAATATCTACAGTAAATGTAGCTCTCTGAGAAGAACCACAGATTTTATGTTTATTGAGACAGATAGCTGGCACAGAGAAATAGAGCTCCTTCAATTACTAGTTGGCAGAAGCTAACTTCAGTTTAAAATCAGTCTACAGCAATTTATGGCAACACTGCAGTGAAGTGACTATTTTGAATAAGATTAGCTACTGCTGATGGCAATGCTTGGACAGTGTTTATAAATCAAACTCAGAACTCAGTATTTTATAATAGGCCACTTCAAAACTATCTCCCATAATCACCTATGCAGTATATTATGATAAATGCAAACATGGCTGCAGATTAAAAGTAATAAAATAAGGTACACAAGGTAATGAGARCAAGTAAACTATAAACAAAGACTTCATGCACATATATGTTTCCAATACCTTGTGCCTGACCTAACTYGGGCCTTTGTAGGGAACAACAGATTAATCAATGTGGCACATCTAACACAGGCATTTCAGTAACCCCAAATCTCATTCCTTTATACTCTGAGAAAAATCTGAATTCATAATTCTGATCCTTAACAAAGGGAACAATATACATTGTTAAAAGGTGATATTCATCATAGCTAAAATAGGCATGGATAACAAAAAACAAAGTTCCAGTGGCCAATATTATTACAGACTTCGATGGCCAAAAATCTGAAATAAATCAAGTCATTCTCATCAAAGAGAATGAGATAATTAGTGTCAGGAATGAGAATGAAGGGCACTAAACCTATAGCCATTCCTTCCTGTAGCAAAGAAGGAGCGATCACAGCATCCTTCACCACAGCACTGATGCTCCGAATTCCTGAGCTAGCTTCCAAAAACTGCCTGCTCTACTGATGGAAATAACACCCCCAAAATAAGGCAGAGACAGAATCATAACATTACTTGGTGCCAGATAAAGAGGGAGAAGTCCTGCAGCCCACACTGACAGAGATACAAAACCCTTCTAGTCAGTTTAGCTCTTAAAAAGGGAAATTATTGGAGTAACTTACGAATCCACATGAAGAACTCTCTGGCCACTTCTGGCACAAGCTGCTGCAATAATGGACTCAGGCAAACCTGAAATGACACATGCCATTTTTAGAACTTAGCATGCTATGATATATTAAAAATTGTAATAATGGTAGAACTTGGTCAGAAGCAGGCAACTCAAAAAAGGCAATTTTACAGCATGAGCTACTGAAATTTTAACAGTCTCATTCTACTAAAATAATGAACACTATTTAGTGCTCTTCAACATTTTGCTGAGCTTCTTGAATCCAACTTTTTCTTTTTTTAACAACTGCATGGCACATACTACTTGCAAACACTACTGAGTTAAAGCCTAGCACCAGTGTCTCCTTGACATACCCTGCTATCATGACCAGATTGAGTACTTGCCAGCACAATTATGAGCCCCTGTTTAGTGGGATGCCCTGTAACCACACCCCTGGTAATACAGACAGGTGTTACCTGAGRGCATTTTTGTTCAAAGTATTTGATATAAATACTGTAATTGTCCTTAGAGTCGTATCCCTGTCAAAATCTCCCACATTATCCAATTACACTCTATCAAATTGGTATGTTTTCACTATATTTAGAAAAAATATGTAACAAAARTGCTCACCAAAAGACTGGTGATATCTCTACCAGCAATAGAAGCTTGGAATGGCACAGGATCCCTCCCAASTGGAGTTTGATAAATAGATCAGGGYTGTTCTGTAATGTCTGCTCCCACTCACCAGATTTCACATGCCCAGTTAGATGCCTYGGGACTCCAGAGCAGGTTCAGAAAAGCAGGACAGCTCACCAGCTAAGAAGCTCTGWGGCACCAACTTCCCTGCAATCTCTTTTTAAATGATCTGTTGGGTGTTTAAGCAAGTAATTCAGGAACARYAATTAAAACTCTAAGGGACTGGTAYTAAGAGACACTTAGAYCATGTATTCAATTAAGGGATGAGATTAAAGAAAGTGAAAGGAGTGTTTGGCTGATCTGATTTACAGCAGCACCAGAAGCAGCTGCACTGGTACAACTGCACAGACTGAAGTGGAAGGGGAAAAAGCACAACAGTTGCAGCAGTTCCTCGGACATTTGTTTCACAGCCTCAAAAGGCCAACAGTCTTACAAGCTGAACTTTTGGAAACAAGAACTCAAAACACAGACCATTGTGACCAAGGACACAAGGAGAAAATACATAAGTGCAGCACACACTTCAAAACTGACATGAGATCCTGGCTGCACACACTCATTATGGGAAAACCCACACTCAGCTGTCCCCCCGTATCATTATATATGGCTCATTTCGCTCCCCCTATAAACTATCTGGAATAGAATCTACAACTACTCTTTGTTTRGAGTTCCTGAAAAAGCTTTTCTTTCCTTCATCGGGGCACAGAGAGTATTACTCTAGAAATGGAATTGAGAAACTTGTTTCTCCTTCCTTATTGATAAAAGCCACTGAGAAAGTGTTGTAAAACATCACCAGTGCTGCCTGGCTGACCTGGGCCGAGTTATAGCTACCAGGGCATAACTGATTGCTTTAAGCTTGATCCAATTGATACTGTGTTGGAGGTCTGTTCTTCCATTAACCTTGGATGAAATTGTTCCCTGAATTAGCTTCCTCGCTTTTGAAAGCTGGCATCAATTTTCTTCACCAACCCTGTGCTTCTAAGACACTGTGGCCCCCCACACACCCACTGGTAAGAGTGGGAATGCAGCTGGAAGGCAAGGCCTGTGCATTCCAGCTTTTGGAGAGGCTCCCAACAACCTGATGGAGCAGGACATCCTTTGTTCTTGAGTAACAACAGCTCAGGAAACCCAAGAAATATGATTGTGCTATGGCATCAGTTTCTGAATTCTCTTCTYCAACAGAAACAAGGGCAAAAGAGGCAGCTTTGTCAAATGCAGATTACTCCTACATGTTACCTGCATGGTGGTCACTGAACAAAAGCCTTTTCCAAGAAAGAAGGTTYTGGTAAACAGAACATTAATAAACAATTATAGATAGTCCTTTTCTGTCTAAGAAAAAACTAACTTGGAAAAGTCTGCTTACAGAAATAGCAATTTATAAAATGATAGCATGGAAAACTGAACTRTCTCCTACCGGATGCTCAGAGAGTTGTGCAAAATAGGTCCCCTTCAAATGATTCAGTAACAGAGAAATATGTATTTTTAGACTGTTCCTATTTGTAAACTTTCTGTAAAGCTTTCTAAACTTTGTAAAACTTTCTGAACTTTATATTCAGATTCTGAGATCACCATGAACAGCAAGATTTAAATGAGAATCTACATCTCCTCCTAGATTATTGTTAAAAAATTCTAAGATTGTACTATSAAACTCATCAAATCACTGAATCGTATTTCCCCTCTAGTACAATTCATAATCCCTATGTCCCTACTAAAGTATTACACATATTAGTTATTATGAAAGACAGCACCCATTTAATTGTATCTGAAACATCTGAAAAGAGCTACTGCAAAAGAACATTTTCTGAAATAAGGTGACAAATCCAAACAGTTTTCAGATTTGCAATGGTATTAACAGGAAATAAGAAGTYTGAACAGGAATTGCATGATCCAACCACAAGAAAGCAGCAACAGATCCAGAGTATAGTGTGTTATATGTAAACATCTGGCAGCATAAAAGGGATTTATGGCAATGAATTAGGAATCCATATAATTCTTGTATCAATTTAATGTGCTGACTCAGAGCTCTTTGTATTTGAGACAGAAACGATTCAGAAATAGCAGTGCTTGTTACCAAGAAATATAAACATTTTCTGTGCTTCCTGGCTCTTTCATATTTCCCTCTTAGAACGCTTACATGTGAAATACTTGCATTATGTTAAATTGTCCTGCACTTCATTTCTCTCAGCAGGAAAAATAAGGATAAAGAGTTTTCCTTCTTGAAGGAGGACTGGTTACTACCAGTCAGAATCTCCATTATCATTCCTTAAAGCCATGGCCTTCTTTCTCCACTTACTAATCCCCCATTTATCAGATGCAGTATTAAATCAGCCTCTATGGCCTCTCAAGAAAATATTAATTTAAAATTTCTGTGAGGTAGAGCATTCCATTTGCACACAGATATAAAAGTAGGTATAAAATCAGCAATTTTACTCCTCAGTGATCTCTGCACTGCTAACATGTTCTCCCACGTAGGATTTCATAAGGGGTACTTGGCACAATCCTGCAGGCAATGCACTCACTGCCTCACTGGAACAAAGTGAACCAACTCATGAGTCTTTCTAATACTGGTTCAGGAACAAGGTTAAGTGTACCCATGTCCTCCTGCATTTGGCTTCCCATTGGAAGGAAAATGGCAAGCAGACCAAATTGTAATACTAATTAGGATCTAATTATACTAACAAACATGTTGGCATGGCTATTTCAGCACTCAGTTGAAACTGAGKTTTGTAGGACCAACTTTTCTGTATTATGCATTGGAAACTGCTGAGAGAGACTTGAGGGCTGCCTCAGAACCAACTGCAGCACAGAGCAAGGGCTCCCAGCAGGCAGCCAGCACAAACACCAGCTTCAAGACAGTCTTGGGAACAAAAAGGTTTTTCTGTACCATACCCTCTTGCTCTCACGGCCACTCTGAGCACTGTCTCCAGCCCAGCCTTCTTGGACACATAACAGGCAGATTAATCTCAATAAATCTTACAGAGGTGGCTGCKGCAAGCTGACCTTGAAGTCTGCATSTGKTTTTTTCCARTAACCTCTGACCAGGATAATCTCCATTACATGAATTTTTGGAGCTCCCCTATGAAACAAAATCAGCCATACTCTCATTTTTAAGAAWAGTRTTTTAGAAGTAAAAAAGAAATAGCRKMATCAGCTACACATTATTTAGTTATCAAATAACCAATTCTATTGTGTTTCAATACAAAAAAAATYTGAGATACCTGTTAAAGTGGAAAACTTTTTCCTTCAATTTTAAAAGCCAACTGACTTCTAAAGTTTTACAAAATAATATCACACCTCAGTGTGATAAAAAACTAGTTTTTAGGCTTACATATTGTGTCTCCTGCTTAGCAGCTGTACTTGCTGCTCTAGTGCTGCATTGCCTCTTGCAGTGACTTGAAAGGGATGCAATMATTGCCCTGAGCAATTTATAAACTAAACAGCTTCATATCTGTGGAAGCATCTTTGCTCCCGAGCTGTTCACTGCAAACTGTTTTGCAGTCATCCAGCTGATAAGTTTTTACTGAATTACACAAGATTCATCTTGAAAAGGCTTAAATGTTTAATTTGCTTCACTCTATCTACTAAATAAATCACAAGTGGCTTTTTCATAATATAAAATGTTGAAGGGAAATATATTAAAAATGTTGGAACACAGACAATTTCAAAACAATCTTCTAGAGTCAGACAGTTGACCAGCTGCAATAAATTTTGTTTGCATCTGAACTTCAAAGCAGAGAAGAGCAGCTGACTCTGGAGGAGCTCACTACAAAACGTTCAGAGTTTCTTTTTGGTAAGTTTTATTTTCACGCAAGTTTTTCCTTTTCTGCTTCCCCATGGGCAGATGGCTTACTGTCCTTGCTCCTTACACATTTTTAAGCATTTCACAGAAGGATATGTAGAAAGCCTTAGCAGTTCCATGGAGTTCCCTGGGTACCACCAGGGGCTCTCGCAGGGTGCTCCAGCACTGCCTCAGTGTACAAGAGCCCCAGAGAGGAGCCCCTGCAGGAGCACTGAACCCCAGCTCTGTGTCCATTCTCCAGCAGTGGAACCACATTTCCTACTGGGATACACAAACCTGGYGTTTCAACTATTCCTCATTCAGACTAGAATTTCAAAGTACCTTGCTAAGCCTTTTTCTAAAGGACTTTTTCACCTTGATATGCAGATGACCTACTCTGTATTTTTCACAGTAGGGTCACAGGAGTCCTACAGGCTCTGATTTTGTAAGCTCAGCAATATAATCTGGAAAACCTGCAGAACACAAACAGGCTGAGAAGGACAACAAAGAGTTCACAGAACAATGAGTTTGCTCACAAGAGCAACCAGGGACATTGCACAGTATCCGGGAAAGAAACCTGTCTGAGGTACCAGTGGGAGCCTAAACCTCCCAGAAGGCTATCACAGCACCTCTGCTACACCCCAAAATCCAAGCTGAAAGCCAGAACAATTTTAGCCAGGTTCAAAAAAAAACGAATCAGTAAAAACATAAAGGTACACACACACACACACACACACACACACACGACATGGGACAGGGCTATGAGTCAGTGTTCATTTTGTTTGACATTCACACGATCAGGCAATGACTTATCTACAAATGATTGTAAAAACATGGGTCTATTTCCTCCTCCCAGACATCAACATTACAAGTCAGTGCCACTGTGTTAGTCCACAATGACCACTGACGTCAAAAAATATCCATCTTCAGCTGGTTTTCCATTGAGCTTTCATCAACTCTAAATAGCTGCTGATATAAACTGAAGACTGTGCAGTTATATAAGGTAACRTAACCAAAATATCAGCCCAAAAGATGTACTGGAAAAACATTTCTGGCATATTCTAAAAATATCCAGCAACAATAAAACCATTAGGAATTGTTATTTAAAAAAAAAATCAATCCTCAGTGTTTACTTTAAAATTCACATCTGTAATATTTGGGTTAGTTTTTCAAGGTATATTTTAAAAATTGTGTTAGTAYCTGGAAGTGATTTTTCCTAACACACTACACTTACATAAGATAAACATAAAGTACTTACACCACTCCCWGCATATCGAACAATAAATAATAGATTCTCCTGACAGGACTTTGATGACCTGGCAAAGCCCGAGTGCTTTCAGCCAAAATCATATGAAACCATAAATCACTCTTTATTTTATAGAATATTTCAAAATGCATTCCTGCTTTCTACCTTGAAAGTCATTTCATGTGTTATTTATAACCACTGAAAACCAGAATGGAAAGAAAATTGCATAGAACTAGAATATTTACTGTGACTGCTTTTATAAAGAATAACTCCTTTTTTAGAAAAAAAATTAGAATTATTGGCAGACAAACTTGTGAATACAACACCCTTTAAAGAGCCATATCCTTTACAACTTTCAAGTCCTGGGGAATGCCAGAGACAAGAAGTCAAGACGGAATACAATCCAATGAACTGAAGAAATTCCAAGGTAAACATGACCCTGCACCTGTATCCACACCACTTTGCACAGCCACAAGGTTGCAAATCTTGGCATTTGCCGGGCCCAAACRCTGCTGAATGTTTTGCCTGTGAATTTCTCTATTTAACAACTGTACCCACCAGGATGAGTATTTCTGTACCCACATCTGTCATGCTCTAAACTTGCTCATGCAAGAAAATATCTAATCTGAGTTAAGGAAAAGGAGTTTCTTCAAAAAGAGAATTTCCTTTTCCCATAGAAATATTGATGAATTAATTGAACCTAGACATTAAATGAAGCATTGATGACTAAAGTTTAATGTGAGGYTCCATTTGCACTAAGCTTAACACAGGGAAATAGTTAAATGAGCCTGAAATAAAAACAAATCCAAATCAGATGTTACCACTCAGTCTAATTACTAAATTTATAGATGCACAAGTTATAAAACCAGCAAAGGCCACACATGCAGAAATTAATGTAATTACTACTATGCATTAAAAATACCATTAAAGACAAACATTCTAGTTATTATGGTATGACAATTAGATATTCAAAAGTACACTCAGCACTGGTTACAGCATCAGAAACCAGAGAGTTGARGACTAAGCTAAAATATTCCCTCAGGAATCACTTCMTAAAGAGAAGGCAGTTGAATGTTCYACTCTGAMCAATCTTCCATAGTGACAAATTTAATACAAATTTAAAAAACCCCAGTCAGTTACCAGTGTTAATCAAYACTTATGTATTTTCTTGGTAAAAAGTAATGTGAAGAAAAGACAAAGTAATTCCTGAAGTGAAGAATTCTGAGAATCTTGGAATTAGTTATAGCAGTACTCTCTACAGGTGGGCAAAAAGGCATCTTGAATACCAATCAACACCGCCAAATAAAGCAATAGTTCAGTGAATTTAGCTCAGAGAATAATTTGTGCTTCAAATAACACCATGAGCTCTCTACAAAGGCAAACAAAATCTGACTTTTAACTTGGGACCTATAAACTATCAATGCATTTTAAGACTATAGAACTCAATGCTGAACGTAAGGTGGGAGAGCTTATCAAAACCAGACTGAACCAGGTCACTGGGTTCTACAAACAGAAATCTGTTTCAATACTTCAAGATTATTTTAATACACAAACAACAAGAATCTTAGTTCTGAAGGAGTATTTTAAAACTTCTATTTTAGTTACATTGTGGCAAGTTACAATGAGACATTCCAGTCTCCATCGTTATTCACCTAAACAGTATGAACTTGTAAAGGATACAGATAGTGCAGAAAGATTAGAATTAAGTGTCTGATTGTTCACAGGCAGAGACGTGCTTTAATGAGCAAGACTCAAAAAAGCTGTGTGTTATTTACAAGCCTAACAACCAGAAAAACTACCTTGAAGATTTAAAACTACTTGTATTGCAGGATACGACAAAAAATATATTATCAACTTATAGCATATGTACTGCAATGAAACAGAAATTCAGGTCTTGAGAGCTATTTTCCGTGCACAAAGGCAAACCGGACCAAAAGGATGGTATTTCGGGAATAAGGGCTGGCAAGGGAAACAGAGTCACAAAAGGCTTTCTGAGGCACCAAAGGAGCCGCTGATCTCAGGTGGGGGGACAGGAGGTTTGTGGCCGGTCACAGAGCCGGGGGCCTGGCTACCCCCTCCGAGAGCCAGCCCCTCACAGGGCTCCGCGACACCTCCACTTCTAAGCAAAGGTGGCCATTTAAGTGTTAGCAGCAGCCCTAAAGCTGCTGTGAGTGACTCACCTAAAGCGGGCTGCGAGTGCGGGAATGTCCCCCCCCGTGTCACGGATCCGTCCCTGCACATACCTCATCATCCACCCGCACACCCTGCCCGCTCTCCCCAGCCGCCGCTGCCACCCCTCAGCCGGGGACCCGCATCCTCCCGCCACCCTTTCGAGCTCTGACCCCTGCCAGGGCCCGGCGCTCCCCCCGTGCCCGTCCCGCCCCGTACCGGTGCCCACCACCACCACATCAAACTCTGTGGGCAGGTTGTCCGCCATCTTGGGAGGCGCCGTCACGGGCGCGCCGCCGCCGGCGGAAAAGGCGGGAACGGCTACGGGGCTTCCGGGGGCGCGCGGAAGGGGCGGCCCCGCCCCCCCTCCGCCTGAGGGAGCGGAGCCCTCAGGGAGCGCTGGAGGGGTCGGGAGTGTCCCGGGGTGTCCTCGCTGTGTCCCCGCYGTGTCCCCCCGSAGCCYGCCGGCCCCTCRGCCTCACCACCCCTCGCMTGCCCTGCTCATCCACAGAACGAGCCGTTTTCTGTCCTGCAGGAATGCTGCGGGATGCAGCAGGAAACATAACATGCATAGACAGCTACATCCATCAGTAAGCTTCTAAAATAGAGTTACGAGGCGGCATTTTACCTACTGAGCCAAACGCAGATCGMTTCAATGCAGGCATGTTTTTGTATAATTTTATGGATCGATTTGAAGAAGAAAGTCTTTACTAGGGAATGCTTCTCTGTGAGGGTGGTGAGGCCCTGGCACAGGGTGCCCAGAAAAGCTGGGCTGTTCCAAATTGCTAGAAATCTTAAATCCTGGATCCCTGGAAGTGTCCAAGGCCAGGCTGGACAGGGTTTGGAGCACCCTGGGACAGTGGAAGGTGTCCCTGCCATGGCAGGAGGTGGCACTGGATGGGCTTCAAGGTCCCTTCCAGCACAAACCATCCTGTGGTTCTGTGAATTCCACTGAAGTTTCTTGGATGATCATTTCCTCAAAAACATCAGATTTSACTTTCGTTATTTCCCCTGCATGTTCACTGTTTCCAAAACAACTTCTGTTGTTTCTTCAGTGTTGTTGCTCACTGCTCCTTATTAATATATACAAGGAAATATTTCCATCATTATTTCAAAAATTTCCCTTACTCCCAACTGCAGTGTTTTTTTCCTTTGGCCGCCACGTTAAACAGAGATTTAAAAAGAAATTTATTTGTATGTTACTATTAGTTAGAAAGTGTATCAGTGATTAATCTTACGTTCTTGTTAATTAACAGCCATATTATGTGTTTGATTGTACTAYGTTCTCTGCATGCAAAATCCTCTTTTCAACTCAACAATTAACTCTTTCCATCTGAAGCCCAAAGCCACACTTTAGTCTTCCTCAGCCTCTTCCTTCACCTTACAAAGAAAAGAAGGTGGAATTTGGTAAAACGCAGAATATCCTGGTTCAGAGTAATCCCTCCCATAACATCAATCTGAGTGCAAGAACAGCAAGACTAAAACCACCAATTTGAAAAAGCCAGATACAGCAATGTAGGCAAAAGAATCCAGCACGGGACACCTGTGCCAAAGTAAGCTGGAAATTTCTGGAAAGTTTTTATTTTACATTTAATGGCTTATATGGCTTTAAACTAATCTCTTAATATTATTCATTGTGTATGATTATATTAAAGTCTTAGCACCTTAAATACCAACAATAAACCAGCTAGCAGCCTGTTAACACCTTATTACAAGCTCCTTGTTCACATAGCAAAAGAATAGTGAAAATAGTAAAAAGTGACTAATGGAAACCAGAGGCTGCATTCCCCCTGTGGTAYTGCCAGACGTGCTAGAGCTGAGTGCAGCACAGAAAACAGTCTAGCAGGAAACATCCAACAGTGCAAAAACAAAAAAGAGAGATTTAAACATCAGCACTTGGTCACTGCACTGATAAATACATAACAGAGAAAATTAGGAGTTATGAATTCAGATAGAAAAGGAGTAAGTTCAAGTCTTATGTTTCTTATACTTATGTTCCAACTGTTTTGATTAAAACTTCCATTCTGCAGCTCCCATGCAATTCTGTGGATGAAACTGTCATTTCTACTTTTTAAAATCTAAAAGAAATATGGCTCCAAAATTCTCACAATGCTTGATCATCCCTGACCTAAATGTCTTGTGCTGAGGAACAAAGCATCACTATATTRGTTAGATGAGATAAGACAAACTCCCCTGGCACATCCTTTTCCTACTGAGGGAAGGCACACTCAGGAAAGTGTAACATCATCACGAAACCCTTTTGTTACTRTTCAATATAATTCTAGGACTGCACTGGAGCAGAGCTATTTCACTGTCAATGTCTTACTGTTTCTCAAGTGCTTAAGTATTTATCCCACCACAAAATGCTGTTGTTTGGTGYTGTGAGTTCCTGTTAGCTTCATTCATAAGATGCAATCAGTGCAATCCTATTTCGTGATGACAGTCATTATCCACTGGACCAGAAATCCTTAGTACTATTTATTTGACAAAAATGATTATTCAGGATCTTGAGCTGCAAGGTTTGTCAATCCCACACACCACCAAAATAATTCTCAGTAGTTTTCATTTTTAGTATCAGCAAATGTAGAAGTGAAATATGTAAGTATGAATAATTTTTATGAGAATTTCAYGGACCTTGAGAAAATGTCTTGCCATGTTTTTCTCTTTAGCTATTTAATTGCAATGTCATATTAACAGAAAGCAGCATACCCAATTCTGCATGGATGAATAAGCACATTCAATAAAGAAGATTTAACAGAGTAAATCAAACACTGGATTAAACATTTTCTGCATAACAGACCACAAAATGGGCATTCATTTTACCAATAGATCCTCTACATTAGAAACAAATAGAAATGCACACCAACATAATTAAACTGCACATCCTGTGCCCTGATTACTGAATTTCTCTATATTTTGTTAAACTAGGTCTCATCAATTAGAATTGCCAAAATGCATGTTGAAAAACTAAATGTAATTCTTTTAAGCATTTAATAAAAAATTATTTTTTTCCCTATGTTTTATGAAGTAATTCACAATCCTATGTTGCAGAGGATTTATRCAGAATTTTTAGCAATGGCAGTTCAGAAAGACACACAAAGATCAGTTGTAAGATCCCACTTTTAGCAGTTCTAAATCCTTTTTCTGTGAGCAACTTTCCCAACTTTGAATTCAACCAAAACATCTCTCATAAAAACATGTTTTACTTTATACTTTTTATTTGGGATTTTCACATGTTCATAGAACTACCACTATTTAAAGTCTTTGTAGTTAATATCTAACTCTATCAAAATGCTTTTCAGAAGTACAGTAATCTCAGCAAAGTCTCATAAGCTCTGGAAGTGTTTTTATTTTCCCAGGTAGGAATACTGAAGCCCCCCAAAAAATYAGGAAGAATCAGCATTGGAATGATGGAGTTTCTAGTTATCTCAAAATCTAGTCTCCCTCTATTTGATCAAATGTTTCTTCCTCCAAAAAACAAACAGCAAATGCTTCACTATGATGAATTTTAATTTTTTTCAGTTATGTAGTCTCTTCATCCTGCAGTGATTTCACGTGTGCAATCTCATTATTCATTCTATTATTCCCTCAATGGATACAGAATTTAATTCTCCTTGAGTACCAGTTTGAATAAGGATCAGCAGCAGGATCGGGCCTATTAGCTGCTTGAAACATCCAGTGAATAACCTGATTTATCCCAGCTAAATGGCTCATTAGTTCAGGCAGCGAGGAGATGTTTGTGTGCTGCTGCAGTTCTGCGTGGTTTTCCTCTGGAGTTTGCAGTTGCACAACTGGCACCCACTCACGCATGCAGCACCCTGATTGTTCATTAACCACAGCAACAGCCTCGCCACAGCCAGGCATGGTTAGGAAAAAATTACTTGTTTCCAAATTTATTCTAAACTCTCAGTCAACCTTTATTCCAACTTCCTCTATTTTACCACTATCTGAGTTTTCTTTCCTCTCACAGCTTGCAGTGGTCAGTCCCATTTGTGCCCATAAAACTTGTGTGTTATTTACAGGCATTAGACCTAAACTGCAAATTCTCAGTCAGATGTAGGCACTCAGTTCCCATGGATGGTATGAATATTCTTTTGATACAGGCTTTGGTAGATCAGTGACCTGAATATATTTTWAAAACTCTGAATAATTAAACCCACATTCTCTACCTAAGGAGTACTGAAACACATTTTGAAGTTGCCCTTTTGATTACTAAGGTGTGTGTAAATTACAGGATTGCTTAGAGAGACTGGAAAGAGAATTACATATCACTTGACKTCTGTAACCATGCAAAGCAAAGAGTATTTTATCAATCTTTAATTAATGACATTYTGCAAAAATTCTGTAGGTCGCTCATGGCAGTTAAAATTATCTTGTACAAAAGGAGCACAGAGGAGAAAAAAAACCAGGATCATAGCTTTGATCAGGCTGCTCTGCCCAGTGTAACTGGCAGAGCATGGAAAGAAAGTTCCACTACACCTAMATTAAGGACTACCTATGATTTTTAATGGGTTTTCTAAAACTAGGTATGTCTAGGAAGAAGGAGAATGCCATAGCAGCAGCCCAAAAATTCAGGTTGGCTCGAAATTCAGGACGCCACAGGGCAGAGTTAAATGCTTTCTGTCCTGGCAATTCCACTATTTGTATATGGCAGCATCTAAAAGTCTTGGTCAATTATGACACTTCAGAAAGTGTCAGTCAACACCAGAGAAGAATAAATGGATTGGATATATAAGACTGCTGTATAAAGTTGTGTGATAAATCAAGATTCAGTAAGATTATGATTTATTAAGATTTAAGGAAGATTGAGTAAAGATGGACAAGTGTGTCTAATGACACTCAGTTACTGCCTTATTTCATTTGCAATATTACTTGGARCAGTTTTATTGCATAGTAAGGTTTTCAGACTTGTGCTCTCTGAGTTTAGGAAAACTGTACCTTTTCCAACACATCTGGAAGACTGTGGCTTATGTAAGAAATTAATCTATTTTCTCTGGAAATRCTCCCCTGCTTTTATATATTGAATTTCTTTTATTCATCTCTTTTGACTTGTTGCCAATTTATGAATACAGATCCTTCASCCATTAGTGCATATTCCTACTTCATTACAGCAGCACAAGTTTTACCATGCAAAGTTCAGCCTCTACATCGTGGTCTTTTTTCAGTTTGATTAATGAACCATAATTACAGTTGAAGGTGAAATGTGTATTGCCTTAAACAGGAGATAGGAGTAGTTATTTAATTTCAATTAATTTGTATATATGTATTTTAAAATCTGCRCATACAAATACTGAAGAAAACCAGGAGTTAGTCTGAGAGATGAATGATACAGCATATGAAACAAAATAAGCCAACCACAGAGTGGAACTCTTGCATTTCCCTGTTTGAGGAGGATGACAAGTGCAAGATTATTGAGTGTTTTTTAAACAGCAGTGTTCTCCAGGCTTGAAAATCATAAATGGCACCTGGCTGAAAATGAAAAGAGAGGATAAAGCAAGACTTTAAGTTCTGAAACTGATAAAGGTCCCTTAGGAAACTTCCCATAAATATTATCATATAATTAAAAGGGTTTAAAGTAGTCCATAAAGTTAAGTGAATTGATGTGTCTCATATGCAGTATTTTTGCCCAGACTTCACCAGAGAAACCATAAACAAAAGACCATAAAGGCCTCAGCTGAAATGARTTCTTGCCAGCTGGGATTCTTGTGAAGACACACGTGTCACCAAGGACTCCAACACCAAACTGTAGCCAAGAGACCTCTGAAAGTTAGAAGTGAGTAACAGCCAGGGACTGACTTCCAGGTAAAGCAGGAAATCAGTGACAACACTGCTAAAAAAATCAAATTAATATAACAACTGCAATTTGAAATTATGGAAGCAGGTGAATAAAAATGATAAAGCAAACACTATTCCTACTTTGAGAGGAAATAGTGTTGGAGGTTGATTTGCCTTAGTTCCAATGCTGGGTCTGTCAGTGCCCCACTTGGAGCTCTGTATAAGAGCAGAGATTTAGTTTGGGCTTTGCTGCTGCAGTGGTGAAAATTTAACATTATTGAGGGTACACAGGGCCGGGGGGAGCTGCCATCAGCTTATAAACCAGGAGTATGTGTAATCACCTTTTACATTTAACAAGTAGATTTACTAAACCCCTACACAGAAAGGTTCCCTTATTGAGCATTTTCCTCCCAACATTACAGTTCAAGCAAGTTTTGTGTTTAAAATACTGTGTTTAGGATTCTAAAGCCAGAGAGTAGCAACAGTGGTGCACTGAAATTTTTAAGGCATTTGAAATGAGATTATACTTAGCTTGCTCACAGAAATGAGTATAGCTCTTGTTTTTCTTTTAAAAGTTGTAAACTGGTGCCAGACTGTATGTATGTGTGATGCTTTTGAGAATTCAGGATGGACACTTAGGATTTAACATCCATTTTTCATTAATCCAAACATAGCACACTCCATTTAAATGCTGCYTTTTCTTCTGCAGAAAAAAGACATCCACATTGCACTTATTAAACTTTAATTTAACTATATGTCTAGGAAAAGAATGCTCCCACTATAAACACTATGTGGGCCAGCTATATTGAAGTATTTAATGTTTGTATGAGATGGTTGCATTTTAATCTATTTTCAGAGAGCAATGCAACTGAGCTTTGTAGCATATCTGCAACTTGAATTTCAACCCCATTGCCTTGATAACAGGGTATACTCCAGGCTGTGTGTTCTTAGAGTGGTAATGTGTAAAATGAAAACAATAAAAGGTCAGATCTTGTAGTCTGAATGAGAATTTCAGGTTTGAATGTAACAAATCGTAATGCATAGTACTCACCAGAAAGTTTTTTGTTTAGTCTTAGCATCATCTTTTTGAGGATAAGATGTTGGATTGGTGGTTGTGCACCTTAGCAGACTGCAGATCCATGCAATACTTCCAGGACAGCTCTTTGGTAAGGTAATTTCTCCAGTAGCAGAGTAGTTATTCCTAGAGCTACAACCACCTCTCTAAGACATTCAGCACCACAGAATCTYTAAGAGGAACAAGAAGACCTTGAGCTATTATCCTTAACTTCAGCTCTGGGTCTRAAATGACTCAGAACCCAGAAAGCAGAACTAATGGAAGCACAAGGATCCCTCCCCCTTTTTGTATCTYCTTAGCACCTAAGGAGCAGCACTTCCTCCTCTGTTTGATGGAATAAATAAAGGAATAGGCTGCAGCTTGTCACACTGGGAATATTAATTCTATATAAAGACCCTTATTTTGGCCCTTCCATGAAGCCAGAAGAGACAAAATTTCCCTCCCCACTTCAGAAGAATGCTGTACTGTTGTCAATGTTGAGGCAGATTATTAGGAAGATTTGCAAGAATAACTACTTAAAATGGTCACATTCATTTTAAAGAAAAGAAATATAATTGGTATTTGCATAGAAGAAAATGGATGAATTTAAATTTTAGTTGATTATAATTATTGTCATCATAATCATCATCATTATCTTTGTATGTCTAAATGACTGATTCAAAGAAGAATTTTTAACACATTTCACATGTCAGTGCAATTCTTTTCTGTTTTGTGCTTTAGTGCTTGTGGTTTTTCATTTGCTTTTTTCAGTCTGAACTTTTCAGGGAAGCTATTGTAATTTTYTTAAAAGGTGGAAAAATGTTTCAAAAGAAGTCAAACATAGAAGTACTACATACGTCTTATTTTTTTTCAATAAAATGTAATCAAATTGTACAGAAAAACAGCTACATAGATAGTGTGGGATGGCACTTTGAAATGCTCCTAAGAAAGAGGTTGTAAATAGTGAAGTGCTACCTAAATCTGGCCTTTTGAGCCAGATGCGGGATGTTAAACAGGGATAGTTGTGCACAAATCAGCAGATGAACTAATTGAAGTGRTAGTGCATCCAGATGAGGGTATCATTTCAAAAACCCATTAATAAACTGGAACTGTACCTAGACATTGAGCTCCTAAAGGTTTTCAAAGTTACTAATAGTTGTTTGTATTTCAGTAATATGGATACTGATCCAGCTGGGATTTAATTCTGTATTCCCTGGTAATGTTGCTACAGTAAAATGAGTGTATTCAACTAGTAAATCTATATTGTRTGAGTCTATCAGTATTGGCAGTTATGAACAGTTTGGATCCACAATATCTGTTGGTGAAAGCAGTTTCCTTTTTACTGAGTTTATATCRCATCAAATCAGAGATGAGCAATCAAGACTACAAAGGCTGTATACTGTGCATAGCAAAATAAAAGTTTCATAATTCCCATTTCCCTGATGACTTGGAAATGACTATGAATAGCATTTTGCAACAGAGGGGATCATCATAGCTGGTGTGATAGCTGCAATTCCTGATACCTGGCATCTGTGAAAAACAGGGCTTGATCTTCCATAACTTAACCTTTCATGTTACTTCATTTTATTTTGTTCCTTTACTCTTCCATAAGGGCTAGTGAGTCAAGTGCTGAAATCCCTTTTCTGACCAGGGTTACTGTGAGTTGTGGAAACAATTGCTCCCTGCAGTCCTGCAAATGGCAGTTTCCTTATAGCCTCTTTTCAGCTGCCTTCCTACGTGACAAGGAATTCCCTAAATAGGAATAGGGAAGATGGATTCTATCGGAAACCTTACTTGTCTTTGTTCAATTAAGTTATGGTGTCTTCTTTCCTGTTTTCTTGGGATGACTAGAAGCACGTTCATGACACTACACAGAAAGATACCTTAAAAAACATGCTTGGAGCTGTAAATACTCACAGATTAGATGCCTCTGCCCAAGATATGGACTAGAGAGAGCCTGTTGGAAGGATTTTCCTGAGTGGCTGCTGTTAGGCAGAGGAATTGTCAGAAGGMCTGACAACTCATGAGTTGCAGCACAGCTGTGTGAAACCTCTGGCCAAAATACAAAAGATTTCTCCCCATGCCCAGGAATTTGAATTTTTAACATGTATTTTGTATGGAAAAGGATTGCACTGAAAGATGCTGGATTCRGGTAAGTTTCACTTAATGGGAAAAAACCCAGGATCCCTGGCTAATTTAATGAACTGAAGTAACAACCATGTGTTCAATCAGCATTCATTCTTAAAATAGCAAAAAAATTTGGTATCTGAAGTTCTATCACTCTAAGCAAAACCATCTTTTTTATTTTCAGCAGTTTTCTTCAATTCTATTATTTACATAAAACTTAACATAATCTAAAATACAACTCGCAGTTCAATTTTTTAAATTTAAAACTATAGTACATTTACATTTTAGGAAAAACAAGATCTACATTGCATGGTCTCTCTTAAACCTTGCTTTATTCTATATTCATAGACCCTGTGAAAAAAATAGGGAAGATCTTGTCATAGTATATTTTAAATAATGTTATAATGGAATCAAATTGTAAAATGTCCCTCTAGAAAAAATTCTGAAGACATACTTTTGGTCACCTCAATGCAAAATACTCTAAAATTCGTAATATTAATCAAAGATATGAGTCATGATCTCCGAGGGTACTGACAGGTTTTAGCACTATAAATATGGGTAAGAAGAATTTTTAAAAACTCAAACTACAGGATGGTTATTCATTAAATAATAATGATCACAGGTGTTCCAGCCTGTACTTTCAATTCATGGACTGATCATCCTTATGCCTCTCCAAGTCAAGGGTAATTCCATCAAAAAGTCAATGAGGTTAAAGCACATAAAGCCAGGTTTATGTAAGATTACGTATTTCTTTGTGGTTTAACAGTGTATGTCACATCAACCTTGACGTGAAAGTGAGAAAGAGGGARAAAGGTAGATAAAGTCAATAATGTCCCCTGAAGATGAAGAAAGACTCKTTTCTTTCATGGTATTCTATCACTTTATGCAAAAGCTCTCAGAACATACTGAGACACAGGGATTGGTCAAGTTAAAAACAAAACCTGCTCTTAAATATTTGATTCTGGTCTCACTTTGAGTTCCTTTGACTGAGATTCAGAGARACTCAATTCTACTGTGGATTCAGCCTCACCAGGTTGTGCTTTGTGATGGGTAAAATAGCAAAATGACATTCTGGACTTCATTAGCTGYAAACAGTATCCCAAATGGAAGTATTTTCCTATTTTTAAATCTGCATTCTAAGTGAGATGCTTCAAACCCTCCCAGACACATGGTTKAGGGATCAAAGGATCAAAATGGCATTTACAACCAGTTTGGACCAGTTCCATTGATTTTTACTCACAACTCCAGACTGATTTCAGTAAGAATTGGCAGCACAGATTGATATTACTTCATGGATTTCAGAAGAAATGTAGTGTTTGAAAAAACAGTATCATAAAATTGATGTACAATACAAAATACCCATTGATTCCCATTTGTGTCAATAACAWTTCTATAATTTGAAGTTAGTAAAAAACACTGAAATGTCTAGTAGTATCTAAGATAAAAATACTGCTCACTTCCATGGAAACAGAAGCAGGCCCAAATTATGAATACTAAAATATTATCTGTGTCACGAGGTATTTAAATCTTTATTATGTCATTACTGATTTAGATATTTTAAAAAATCAATATATTGGTAGCATTTTAAAATACTTTAATTTCTTAATATTTACTCTCATGCTTATAAAATATCTGGAYTCCTGAATGATGTAAATCAATTATCCCTGTGTGTGTGAAATGCTGTAACAAGATCAATGAGACCTGAACACAAGGAGGCATCTTAGGATAGCAGCTGCAGATGCACACGTTCTGTGGTTAAAAACAAACAAATGAACACACACTGCTTACCCTGATTCTTCTCCTTCCCCCACAGAAATCCCTGCCATTACCCTGCCCAACTGGAAATGCATAAAAGGAGAACCAAGTAAGAGAAGGTAGCAGTCAGGATACCAGCACAGGCAAGTACAATAAATGGTCACTCTTAGAGCCAAGGTAAAAGGAATGCTTTGCATTCAGGTTGGRAATTTATTTTAGATGGGACTTAATGGTCAGACTCTGCTTACAACCAAAAGCTGTACRGTTAATGGCTCTATGGAAAACTGCACGGATGGATCTTTACTGCCTAAAATACATATTGGTTTTAAAGATGAGCTCAAGATGATTACTTTCACAATATTAATAATTCTGCCAATTGGATTTCCACAAAGTAGATTCAATAAAATACTGAAAATACTTATTCAATAAATCAATTACACTTCCACTGAGTCTGGATAACTATAAATGGTTTTCTCATTGACAAAATTCTGTTTATGAAAACCTATTTTCAAGGAAATGACTCCTAAGATTTTTATTGGAAAATCCTTTGCAGTTTAAACAGAAATATGAATTAATGGAAGGTCCAAATGAGCCTTATATGTATAAACAAAAAAATATCCCACAAACATTTTTCTGTTACTTGAAGTAGAATGTGATAGCCATGTTTAAAAATACAAAAAAAAATGTAAAGAAAATTAAATACCTTCTTATCCCACTAGATGGTGGTGCCTTCAGATTAGGGCTGAGATGCTCAGACAGTGAGGAAAACTTTTGCTTTCTTTAACTGACCTGCAAATGTGGAGAGTGAGAGATGAGGTTAATCTTGTTCCTCTGGGAATTGTAACGAGCATTTGGGTATAATGACTCACTGAATATATTGGAGTACATGGAATTGTGTCCACAGTGCTTTGCTTTCTRAAGCGTGTTTCAACTTCAATACACATCTAATAGTATTAATTTTTCTTCCTGAAGAAGAAAGGGTACAAACAATACTGAACCTTAATGATGATTGTATCTTGTGTAAAACAGCCTTGTTCCACTGAGGTCCTGCCTTTGCAATTTTGCTGCCCCCTCTCCTCAGTCAAAATCCAAATTAAAGTGGGGGATCATTAGCAACAACTGCATCTTGTATTAATGTATTTCATTGGAACAARCTTAAAAGCACCACTCATTTTATATGACAAATGTACTGCTGGCTTTCAGAAAAGGTATTTACACATCTGTTAGACAGAAAGTGATAGTGCCAAACATGGCAAGTCACATCTCTCCAGTGCTAACACAGTGACATTTTGATGAATAGGAAAAGTAGATGGGACCTTGTTTGAGAGAGTATGTTTGTGCTTTAGTTATCTCWGGCTCTGTAGTAAATGGTCACATCCTTTATACCTCATGTAAAGCTTGAGCTGTGAGCCCATGGCAGGTTCTGTGAACTGCAGAGCTGCTCTCTAGGGCTGTGTCTGTGGAGGGCTGTCCCAAGAGGAGGCCCCAAGTCACACTCAGTGCATGGAAGGAGGTGCAGGCTCACCCCGAGCCTGAGCAATGTCAGACCACACAGGTATGAAATGTGCAACCTCTGCCAGTGAGCAGCCATCGGTCCTGCCTACACAGGCTCTACCAAGCCAGCACAGTTCCCCGTGTCCAGGGCAAGCCATGGGGACAAACCGCTGTGTGCACAGTTGTTCAGAAAATACCCTCCCAAATTTGTGTTAAGGAGTCAGTGATCAGTCAGAAGCAATTTATGAAACTTGCACTGGAAAGAATGAAGTAAGTCTGAACTGTTTTTATTTTGCTAAAATGTCATGATGGCCATTGTTAGTATGAAAAATTTAAGATTAAAATTAAAAGCTGCTTTATGGATGGAGAACTCCAGACAGGTAAGCTCTAACATTAGACTTTCCAATTTTCTTTTTAAAGATGGGTAATGGTRCAGAAAAGTTAAGGATGACCACGTGTGTCTTGGAAAAGCCAGCATTCAGAATCCCAGACTTCTTTTGTTGTCTGCAACTGTTGTTGCTCAGTGGGTTTCACTTGTGTCACCCTTCTCCCAGGTGGTCACCCCATTTATAATACCTGTAGTCATTCACACACCAGCCCTTCTTCTGGCACAGTTTGATTCATGCTTATTTGCTCTATTTTCCCTTCCATTTATTCTGCTTCTCCTATTCTACTCTTCCACTTTTGRATTCCAATGTTTGCAACATCCCCTCAATTTCTTATTTCTGTTGCAGGTATATATAATGACCAGCAGCACAATACTGAGATACGTCACATTTTATGACTTCCAAGAAAGATTACAGACCCAATAGTCCAGATACCCTTACATAAGAACATCATGGCCAAAAAAGGATTAATCTGAGACTTTTTAATGAGCACTTAGCAGGGGAATTCCTTTGTGTATGCAGAGGACTGAGGCAGAAAAATGGATACAGGAATGGATGTGGATGCCTGGTTCTTCTGTAGAGATTCAACTATTAGGGAAAAAGGATCTGCTGTCACTTTCACTTGAAAGGTAAGCAGGATTTTTTTAAATCCTAAAGAAGTAAAATTCACTCCAATCATAGCTAGTTGCTGCCATTAAGAGTTGAAATGAAGCATTTGCCAAGAGTGCAAGTTCCTTTATTTGATCCCTTTGACTGTACCAGTATAACTGCCAATCACAGGAAATACCTCTAACAACTCTTCCTTTTACTTAATAAGGAATACCACATCTTTAAAACATTAGAAACAGATGTCACTGCATTACTTCACTGCTGATGTATGTAATAGAAATGACACACTAATTAATTTAATGCAGTATAAATGTACTGATTATTTATCATGGCTGACAATAAAATTATGAAAACATTCAATTACAATCAGTGGTAATTCATTATTTATTGATTCTGCGTTATGCACACATTAATACAATACATTTAATCACCTAAGAGAAGGGATCATTTTTCTATTGATACTTAGACATTTAGATTCATCAGTTTTATGTAAAATCCTTGATGTTTAGGTGGGAAGTTTTAATCCACAATTCCAAAAAAACCTCAGCTGAAATGTCAGAACTAAATTGAATACAAGTGTCAAGTACGAGTGCATCTAGAAAAATGTGGGCACAAAGAATGACACACTAATTTCAGTCTCTTTCTCACGTCATGGCCTACATTTGTTAATATAATTGTGGTTACTCTTTCCCAAGGAATCCAAGGCATTAAACAATAACCCAGCAAAAAACTAATACTGTTCTTTCTTCCTTTTCAAGCCGTTACTCAGAATTAGCACCATCAGTGCTTTGCATGCTTGGGATATAAATTCAGAGCTCACTAGGGCAGGTTAAGAGCTCTCGATTGGGCCCTGAGAAATTTCATTGTTGAGGATGGGAAGGTTGTTGTGACTYGGACTCCAGTTGGGTTGGAATTCAGAAAAAAAAGGTGTTTCATTTCATTATTTATTAGGGTACATTGCAAATGCATCTTCCAGTTATTTTTTATTCTTCATTTTGGACCTGCAGTTACCTCTGACCCTTGTAAGTCTATGTTCACATTTATTCCCTCCTACTTATTTTAGGGACAATCCAAGTCCTTTACTAAAAAGCAGCATTCTTTTTSTACAATCTACTCACATTGGAGTAGAAGTGTGAAGTCCTTGGAAAAAGTTATTAAAAAAAACCAAACCACCAGGAATCTTTACATTGTGGTATCTATGGAATTATTTTTGTCCTTCATGTCTGGCTACAGGGAAAAGAGATRAAGCACACTATTGAGCTTTCAGTCTTCCCTAAACAAAATTATTATTTTTAGTTAATATCCTACTGTTTTAGTTAAAAAGCTGTCACTATTTTTTTTTTTTTTGAGTGTCTCCCCCTTGTCAGGTGTGTCACCCATCCTTTTCTCTCTGGGAGCCCATGGAGAGCAGGAGCCTGTTCATGCCAGCTGGCAATAAGTAACTTCCAGAATGCTGTTGACTGGCCCTGTCTGGAATGACTGGGGCTTTCTGCTCTTCTCCTGCGTCAGGGAAGAGCTCTTTCCCATTTCACTGTGGTGGGGCATATGCAAGGATGATAAAAACAAAAACAAACAAATGGAACCTTTGCTTGACATCTTGCCACACAAACACTGCCAATTTTCATATGGGATTAATACACAATACGCCAATATTTCTACAGTTGCCACTGTAAGGAAAAAGAGTGTTTTGCACACCAGTCCAAAAGGAAGACAAATATTTAAACTTTACTTTTGAAGTAATATTCTAAAATACTTATTTCAGCTATAGGGAGGCTTAGTAGTTTGCACACATTCAGATTACGYACTGCTGGACTCCATTCAAATAAACCATCTGGATGCTTTATAACTGACAAGATATTACTGTATGATTGTTAGGCTTTAGTAACTTTGCCTTGTCTTTAACAGAATTACRGAGAAATAATAATATTCATGGATATAGTTGATTTGTATATGCTTAGTTGAACTGGACAGCTGCCTGGCATTAATTCTCAAACCTTGAGCATTTTCTAAGTTTCAGGGCAGTTCTTCTCTCCATGGACAGTCACCTCTCAAGGGTACTGCTTTTACTACAGCCTTTATGATTTTATATTGCTTCATGCCACTCCAACTTGCTGGGTGTTGATGCGCAAGGCTTCCTCTGGCCTTGCAAAATTTCAGTCTTATTTAGAAATATGTTTAGCTTATGGAAGACATTAAAGTCAAAAAGGAAAAAGAATTCTCACAGTGGATTTTGATTGTCGCATTAATCTCAAAGGGGAAAAAAAAGGGTCTTTAAAAAGGCAGTGTTTGAATCTGATTTATTGAATCTCTTCATAGCAATTATGTTCAGAAAATTAACGCCCAGAAGTTTCTATCTGAAGTGAGTTATTTGTTATTTCTRTAATTTACAGTACATAAATGTCTCAGATGAGTTCAGGGCATGGTAGTACTGAACACTTTGCCAAAGTAAGGAGCCCCTGTCCCCACAYAGCTTCCAGTATAAGGTTTGAGCCTAAAAAGATGCATGGACTAGTTCAGAACATACTTGAATTCTTATTGAAAGGTATTAATTTAAACTAAGCTATGTGAAAATTCTGCCTTRGTTTCAGGTAGTGAGGTTAGAGACCTAAACCCAGTAGCCAGACTTCTTAGAACACATAAAATCAGCAGGGAGAAGGGGAGGCTCCTCGAGAGTGYAATTTAAGATCATTTATGTTCACAAATATAGCAATTTAGTTAGCACACAGTCATCTTTCCTCATCTAAAATGGGATTACTCATAATGCAAAAACATTAAACTTTGCAGAGAAGGTGCCTAAGTAAGCAAGCCTAACAAAAGGGAAGAGAAGATGGCATACACAGGCATTGGAATCATGGGAACAGCTGAAATGCTTTGTTGGTATTGCATGGTATCCACTTGAAAAGTTTAGTTTTTTTCTCTTCTACTTGCTTTGTTTATTGAATGGCTCAGGAGAAAAAGGAGGCGAGTGAAAATGTTAAAGGACTAGGAAAGAAGGAGAGATAATGAATGAAAACCAGTGGCAAMAAGCAGGAAAGAAGGAAGACGGGAAGAGGGTGGAGGTGTGATAGAACACTGGGAGAGGGTAAGAAGCAAATAACCAATGCAGCCAGTGTGCCCTGGGTGTCTGATCATCCTTGGGCTCCCCTTATTCAGGGACAGGCACACGCGAGGCTGGGCAGTTCTTGTGCCAGCCGYCCTGGCTCGGGTGGAGGAGGCACACACAGGAGCAGCGCGGCTCGCAGGGCTGCCGGGATGTTCGCACGCCGAGGGACCGCATGGGGTTCCTGGAGGCTCGGTGAGGAGAGGGCCGAGCCCATCGCACCGAAACCACAACTGATGCTGCAGCGAGGCTGGGCACGTCAACCGYGTGCCAAACCTCCCGAGAACGGCGTTTGTCTGTTTGAGTGACCACAAACTTCCACATCTGTCACACCTCCCTCCGTGCTGCTTGTGCCCATCTCTGGASGGGTTCCGCTCGCTCTAGGCCGGACTCGGTACCTGTGGACCCCCACCCCGGTGCTGTGCCGGTGCCACCGCCTGTCCGCGGCCCCGASCAGCCGCGCTTGGAGCGCTCCCGCTCCGTTTGTGTCACCGAACGGAGCCTCGCTCCGCCACCCCCTCTCCCCAGTCCCTTCAGCTGTGACGGGGCACAGGTGTTTTAACACTCAGAAATGTGTTCCCAGGTGCAGGGACCGCTCCAATCCCTGGGGAAGGGATGGGGGCAACCCCAGCACGGCCTCCCCTCCGCTCCCTTCCCTCGGAGCGGGGCCGGGCCCGCGGGACCCGCTCCGGGCACTGAGACCCCACCACAGCCCCGGGAGCCCCGCGGGAGCCCATCACAGCTCGGGGAAGGAGACTTTCTCCCAGCCCGTGCAGCAGGAGCCCACAGCAGCC